>NC_021165.2:61925594-61926724 GCF_000331145.2 Cicer arietinum | reverse complement strand
CAACAGAACAGATCAAAACAAATAAATCAAAATCATGAATGCATCAGAGGTGTAGAAAAAACGCAGATGATGAGCAAAGGAAAAAAAAAATCAAACAGGAAATAGATAGAGAAGGACCAATGCAGACCAGAAAGCAACTAAACATATAAAAGACTCTATAAATACATCTTGAAAAATTTCAAAGAAAAAAAATCGAACAGGAGACAGAAAAATAACTAAAACAAAGAAGGAGAAAGAAAGAAATTAGAGAGGACAGTAACAAACGGAAAACAACACACAACAAACGCAAAGGTACTTTTTTTAGATAATAAATATGTTTCTTCATCTTCCACTGTACAATAATTTTTTTTTTAGTTCAAAAAGGGTTAGATTTTTTTTCATTTTGCAAAATCAAACATAATGGGAAAAATATAGAAGATATAAAATTAAAGATTCGAACCTGTGACATGTTGCCGTTGTCAAAACCATCGACGTTGTGGTCGTTGTGGCCGCCATCCCCGTTGGCGCGGTGGCCGCCGTTTGCACCAAGGTCATCGTCGGCGTTGTGGCTGTCGTTACAGCTTTCTTGTTCCTCTTCTTTTAGTTGATGCATACATTCATATTTCCTCCTTCTTTCAAAATAGAGATTGGAATAAGGAAAGAGAAAGATTTTGCTTTGCTGTGAAAGACCCATGCGGCTGTCCCTCCTTCTAACTAGGGTTTCATTTTGTTTGTTTTGGACCTCTTTTTTAAGTTAGTTTGGGCCTGGGTTATGGGTTAATAACCAAAATATATTCAAACTCAACCCATTTTTATTTTACTAATCTCAACCCATTTTTATTTTACTAATCTCAATTCATTTTTATTTTACTAATATCAATCCATTTAAATTTTACTAATCTCAACTCATTTTTATTTTACTAATATCAATCCATTTAAATTTTACTAATCTCAACTCATTTTTATTTTACTAATATCAATCCATTTAAATTTTACTAATCTCAACTCATTTTTATTTTACTAATCTCAACCCATTTAAATCTTACTAATCTTAGTCCATTTAAATCTATTCATTTTACTTTTTTTTATTATTTAAAAAAAAAGGTTTAATTTTCTTCATATTTAAATATCAATTTCATCATAAAAAAAAT
>NC_021165.2:61914993-61925268 GCF_000331145.2 Cicer arietinum | reverse complement strand
TTTTTTATCTTTGAGTTGTTAAAACACAAGTTGTACTACTTGGTGGTTTTGAAACTCAATTTAAAAATCGAGAACAATAAAATATTTTTAGAGGATTAAATTAGATGTGATATCTTCTTTATTCCTTGAGTTTTGGGACACAAGTTGTACAACCTGATTCGTCTTAAAACTCGTATTTTAAAGTATTTATTTCAAATCAAACTCTTTTATTTTTCTATTTTGTCAAAATATTTTCTTATCACAAAATAAATTTTCTTTAAAACACACTCAACACATCCGTTTGTTTTTTAACCAAGAACTACGTAGCTTTGATTTCTCCATTGCACCGGGAGATACGTAGGAGCAAGATCACATTCTTGTCGAGCACATAAATAAAAATTTCTTTTTTTGTCCTTTATTTGTTAAGTACATATTTATTTCAAAATCATATTTTAAATATAGTAATAATTGTTATTCATATTTAATAATAAAGAAAAATAAATATACTTAAGTTAATATTAATTTTGCACAATTAATTATAGATAACCGTATTTTAACGGATGTCGTAGGGTGCTAGTACCTTCCCTACGCATAATCGACTCCCGAACTCAAAATTTGGTTTCAAAGACCACTGTTTTTATTTTTACTATTTTAAGGGTTTCCCAATATTTTCCCTATTTTAAAATAAATTTTGGTGGCGACTCCATTGAATTCAAGAAACACTCGAAATTTTAGGCCGCGACAATTTCTATCAATTTGTTCTTGATATGTGGGAGATTCTCGAATAAAAGTGGTGCCACCTAGTACATCGTTAGGGAAATCATCAACAAAATGAGAATTAATAACACGATGAATATTATTACTTGAACATTTTTGTTTGTATCTTTAATTTTGACAATGTTTGAATCAATGTTTTTAAGGACCTGCTTCTTAACCAACTTCTTCTTTACTATTGGAAAGTCTTTATCAAATAGAGTTTTTACCAACTTCTTTACTGCATCTTCAACAGATTGAGTTATTCCATTATCATTAGAATATTTTCGGCAATTATCTATAAAATGCCCTACAACTTTACATGATTCACCAAACAATGACAGTTTTTTCATAATTAATGTATACAAAAAATGCATACGCTTCACGTTCAACAATAATGTGATCTCCCAACTCTTGTGTCGTGTCTAAATCGACTAAAGTCGGGCAAAATGTCTCAACATTTTTTAATTTGGTTGCTTCAACAATAGATAAAGGAATGCCAACACTTGGAGTGATTGTGAAAATAATTTTTGACCTCCAATACTCCTGAGGAAGATACACTTTGCAAATCATTTGAACAAATAAAGGAAAACTCATAAAATCATTTCCCAAGAGGAAAAACCTGCCATGAGTCAATCAGTTTCTATATTTTTAAAAGTTTTTCACGTAAAACGAATAACGCAATTGGTGTATCACCTTTAGATACGGTAACTCTATCATGAAGGTTATTTTTGCAACTCGCCAAACCTAGTTGGTATTCATCTTCTAGAATTTTGATAGCAAGAAAAGACCATTTGATAGTCAGAAATGCAAATCAGAAACCATGATTAAATAAAAAATCCATATTCGAATATGAACTCGAGAGCAATGCAAAAGTGGGAAGTTCAATGTGAGAACAACGTGAAATCGAGAGCAACAATATTATGTGCGACTTGTGAACTTGAGAGCAACAAGATAAACAATGTGACATCGACACCATTGGGAGTGTCGGAATTAGGTGTCAAACACTAAAGAGGAAAAATCTCAAGAGAATTCTATATTTAGTGACAAATGTAGTACTTTGTTAAACAATGAGTGATTTATTTGATAATTTCACAAATTAATAAAGATGTGTATAAATAAAAGAGAGAAAATTGTATTTTTAATAAATTACTTTGAATAAATACAGATGTATTCACCATTACTTTTAATGCAAAGTGAAAGATAATAAATTGAGAACGATGTGTGTAGTATTAATTAGATAATACAACCAATTCATCATAAATTAATTAGAAGAAAAAAAAAATATTGTTATCTTGAAAGTTGAAACGGTAATTTATTTTTAGTTGATTTTTTTTTTTTAACAAATAACTCATTCACTGTGGGACGAATATAGTATATAAGTAATATAATTTTTGTTTTTGTTTGTGTCTAGTGCAAAATATTATTTCATGATGTACTTTAAGTAATATAGGTTTCAAAATATATGTTCCTTACTTCATATCTTATTTTGTTTTTTTTTTAAGGCCAAAGTTAGAAATATCAGAATTTTTTTTCACCAGAGAGTTTAAATTCAAATACTCAAATTCTTTTAACTCTTAGCTCAAACACCCTTATCTTGCTTTATCTTATGATCATCTCAAGAATTAAATTTGCAAAATATTTTGTGATAATTCAATCTTTATTGTTTAGCAATGAAATGTACCCTAATAGATATTTAGAATTTTCGTACCTCTTAATTTTCTACTTACTTATTTTTCTTTTTGTACCTCTTAATTATTCGATGGATAATACACGCAGCACATTTGGATAATATTTTGCATGAGCCACAAATTATGTTCTTTTTTAAAATTCTTAAAAATTTCAATTACAAGGTTCTGATAACTATATGTAGCATATGTTACCCCAATAGAAAGAAACATTAAGAAAAGGATTGTGAGAGCATTCATTCCTAATGTCGGCCACCTTTTTGGATAAAGTTGGGGGAAATACATAAATTGCCGTACATAAGTGAGATTAGTCAATATCCATATATAGCAAACTCTACATATTATTTGCTTCATAGGTACCAAAAGTGGTTGTAGTCTAACATAAATGAGTGGATGTGTATTATTAAACTTTTTGAGTTACTTGTATTCCATATTCTTGCAACCAGCTTATGTAAATTTATAAGGTGGTCCACATTACTTGCTTTTATTTAGTACTGTACGTAGAATTCAAGTAGATAGTAGGTAGAATTAAACGTATTCAAAAAGACGAGTTATATTAAGCTGTGCGTGTTTTGTTAGGTCATGAGGAGAATTTATGAGATTATCTATATTATGTGAAGAGCGATTACACAAATTAGTGAACTACCACATCTAAACTATACAATAATTTATGGGTCCTCTTACTATCCTTCACTTTTCTAAGTGATGTAAAATTTCTAATTCACAATATCTATGTAATAATTTTCCCCTTAAGTGTAAGTTTATTTCATTAATCTAACTATATTTTCCTTGAAGCATAAATTTTTTCATTCACATACATTTGCAGAGTCGTTGTTGCTACATCAATATGACACATCGCTTGAATACTCTTGATTAAGAAGTCTTTTGATACAAAGAGTCAGTTCCTTTAGTAACCATTGACTATGATACTACAGTTGGATCATGAGGGGTTCCAGATGACTATCCACATTAGACCAAGAGCTACTATACAAGTGAATTGAACACTATATCTCAACTCGAAACCTTAAGATATTGAGTCACCATAATAATAATATATAAACATTTTTTTGGAAAAAAAAAAGTTAATTAACAAGTAAAGTTAATTGATTACAAAATTATTTTAGTTGAATAATAACAATAAAGAGTTAATCAATCACCAAATAATAATACGTACATATTTTGTTGTGAAAAAATAAATTTAGTTGAGTAATAAAGTAACGATATTGAATTGAAATATTATATCATTTAAATCATTTACATAAAATTTTACAAAAATTTAAAATCATTTGATATATTATTAAGATACATTAAAATTATCGTTTTATGAGTTTTTGTTTAAATTCATTAATTTTTATGAGTCTCGATCATCAATCAAATAATTTTAGATTTGTGTAAAATTTTACACGAATAATTTATATGATATAAATTTTTAATCAAACAATAAATTTTGTAAAAAAATTAACAGGTAAAATATTATTGAGCAACATAAAACAAATTTTTCTTCACTCAATTTTATGCTCAGACATTATCTCTCCCACTAACTAAATATTTTCTAAATTGGATGCAATAATATTTAAAAGAAACTAAATCTATTGTTTTTAAATAAAAATCATAATGTTTTAATTTGTTCAAAAAAGAAACTAAAACAAAACATTAACTAAATATATTGATCCAACAATTGTCTTTAAATTTTAAATGTAAATAAATAACCACCATCAAATAATTAAAAAAATTTCTGACTATGCCAACTTTTATGAATACATATTTTTAGTATTATTTGACATTTGTCCGTACAATCCTCTTTTAAGTCTTTATTCGGAACAAAAGAAAGAAATTGAAAATAAAAAACAAGAAATAAAACACATAATAACTCAATTTTTTCATTGTTTTAGTTCTCAATTAGGGTAGAAAGGAAAGAAAAAAATTGATGTAGGACACACCAAAATTTTAGTCTTTTTGTAAATGTGGAAGAAAAAGTTGCATGAAAACTAAATAAGGTCTCTTTGTTTTCAATTTTTCCTTTCTCTTGTACTTTTTTAAAGGTTATTTGAGTCATTGTGTAATTTTTTCCTTTCACTTTCTACACAACCAAGCAAGAGAAGAGAATATCTCAGGCTTTCTTTCCTTTTATTTTCTCTTGAAACAAACAACCAAAAATATAATATACTTTTCCTCTCTTCTTTTATTCTAC
Organism: Cicer arietinum; assembly: GCF_000331145.2. Classification (NCBI taxonomy): domain Eukaryota; kingdom Viridiplantae; phylum Streptophyta; class Magnoliopsida; order Fabales; family Fabaceae; genus Cicer; species Cicer arietinum. The sequence continues at coordinate 61,920,657 of NC_021165.2, read as the reverse complement.
TTTTCTTTTTCTTATTTTTCTTTCCTCACACTTTCTTTTTTAAAAAAGAACTGTTCCTACAATCAGATTGATAATCCATTATTCAGAATGAATAAACTTTGTAGATTTACAATATAATAGTTTGAACTTGTATTTTAAACATATTCAAGATACAAAGTTTAAATCTTATTGGAGATGGTTATAAAATAATTATTAATATTACTTTAATTAATAATAATTTTTCATCTGTCATTTAAAAATTAATCCAATAATACATCTTTTTATGGAAAATCATATTAAACATTAACTTTAGTAACTATATCTAATTTAATAATTAATATTTTTTATTGAACTCATAATTAACATTATTTTTTGTTATAAAAGAATTAAACGGATTGTTGATTTTTAAATTCATTACTTCGTCCCCAATGGAGATCGTTAACCCAATAAACACGAGTACTAAATAGGAACATTCATTGAAGACAAATATAAGATATTAGAGATAGTGTCTTTAATAAGACGTCTCTCTCTCCCCTCTCTCTTTCATAGAAGGATCCACATATTTTTTATATATTAAAACAAAGATTTAATTACAATTTTAATTTACTTCTTCTATTTTTATTAATTCTTAGAATTAGTTTATAATTTTAAAATCTAAAAATTTTAACTATCAATTTATATTTTCTTTTTTTGGTTAAAAATATTATAATTTAATATACTTTAAATAAAGTGACATACGATACGTTATGTAAAATCATCTGAAAGTAATAATTATTTATATTATTAATTAAATTACAAAAATAAATCATTTTTGAAGTTGAAATTAAAATTTTTAGATTGTCTTATTATAATTTTATGGTTTAACGTCACTGTATTATATGTTACGTTATTTAAAATATGACACATCATAATTTTTTAGTTGAAAAATTCAAACGAGGAACTACATTTGTTGAGTTTTAAAATTGAGGAATCAATTCTAAGAATTGGTGAAAATAAAAAAAAATCAAAATCGCAATTAAGTCTAAAATAAATTAATGTTGTTAAAATGCAATGATATAAAATTATTAATGTGATCCATTTGATTTTTTTAATTGCTAAATTATAGAGAATAACTATTAAGTAAGTGCTAATATTAAAAATTTATAAAATAGTCCATAAATCTTAGATCAACTAACAAATATCGATATTATTAAGTTGAACATCATGTTCTTGATTCGAACTCAGAGTCTCGCAGTTGTGTGAGTTTTTTTTAGTAATTTTACCATCAGAGATATTCATATTCGAGACATGTCGAAAACAAAATATTCGTACTTCCTAATGTAAAACTATTTTACACCAATATCAAATAACTACTTATTACTTTGCCATGTTACTCCACATTTTTATAGTTATTTTGGAACTTATCATGTGACATGGAGATATAGTGACCTTTAATAAATGTCAATGTAAAATTATTTACATTGACAGTTTGAAAATTGGATTTCATACCCCCACACTTTGACCCCTACCCCCACAATTTTAAAAAAAATCAAATTTATCATTATCATTTTCATCTCTTTTCATTGAAATTTTTTGGATCCTTTTTACCCCACATAAATATAAAATTTCCGTTATATAATTTTATTTTACAAAATCCAATTTAAAAAAATCAGCGTATGACATATTTGAAATTTTTTATATGTAAAAAAAATATTACATACTAGAAATTCTATTTTCGAAATTTGCATGCCAAAAATTTCGAAAACAAATTTTATTGTAAAACAAAATTTTGCATACGAAAAATTTCGGATATGTAAACAAGATTGAGAAAAAAATTCTCATACAGGAAATTTAAAAAACTAAAAATTTGTGATATAAAAAAAATTTAACATATTAGAAATTTCACTCAAAATTTTTGGTATGTAAAATAATGGAAGAAAAATTTGACATACTGAAAATTGAAAAAAATAATATTATTAGTCTATAAAAAAATATATATAAAAAAACAAATATAAATGTGGATAGAAAAAATAGAGTAATTTTGTTTATTTTTATTTTTTATAAAATATTTTTTAAAATATATATATATATAAAAGGATAGAAGTTAAAATGTGAAGTATATAATGAAATTCTCTGACAATGTACGGTGATTGCACTCGTAATCTATACCCATTAAACTCGCTTAATTACTCAAATGAAATGTGTTTACTAGAAGGGTTTTATCTGCATAATCCTAAATCCATAATGAACGGACATTTTTCGGTCTTGTCTAAATCACAGTGATTTTCGTAATTTAAGATAAATAAAGGAATTAATTCCGAAACAGTACTTTAAAGAAATCAGGTCGGGGAATAAAGCGGGGAAAACAGTATCAATATTTGTTGGAACTCTAAATGTACTCATATTTAAATTTTGATGTGTGATATAGTTGGTGTATTAAAATTAAACCCAATTTAGAATTTAGAATATCGCAAACATAAACTTTGATTCTATCCCAAAAAACAATTAAGAAAGGAGGGTAATGTAACACGTGTTAGCAAAGGAGAGGTAGAAATTAAAATTAAGCATGAGAATATACATAAATTCTGTTTGGCTGGATATCAATAAGGATGGGTATTGGAGAGTGGTGGTTCGTTTTGTACAGCAAATATATGACCAAAAAAGTATAATCTTATTGCAACCGCTGCTCTCGCCATCGACAAGGTTTCGAAGGTTCCAATTTGGGACGGCTAAAATTAAATTTGACATTAGGACTATTATAATTTTTATTTTATTAATTGTTTTTGGTTTGAGTTTAATTTTTGCTCGATGTAAAAACTTGTCCATAATAATTCACCATTTATATGATTTTAGATATAGTTATATTATAATAAAAAGTTATGTATGGTTGTATATATTAATAATATATATAAATTTAATCTATTTAATTTTTTAAAAATTATTGAAAGTTAAAATATTTATTTAATTTGTAAAACATTCTTAAGAAATCAATTTAGTATGACGCGATTGATAAATAGATGAGTCTCTTAAATAGTAGTTATAGATTTAATCATTTGTAGCTATTTATGGAATAATATTTATTGTTTATGGAATAATATTTACAAGAAAAAATAATTTAAATCTACTTTTTATTTTTTTAAAAATAAAAGTTTCTATATTTTTTTGAATTAATTTAATAAACTGATTTGTTTTAAATATATAGTTCAATTCATAAATCATTTAAATAATTTAATTTTTTAATACAGTATAATCTAATTTATCAATATAGTTTAATTAACCATCATTTAAAACTTAAAAAAAATGTGCACGAGAATAAAATAATTTTTTTGCTCATTATTGAAACATGCAAGACATCTTAGTAAACCATCTTTGAATATACAACTAGTAACTAAGTAATTATTAATTATAGTTAAAACTTGCAAGACATCCTAGTAATCAAACTCTCCAATGGATGCTCCATATTGATTGGAGTGAAATACAATGTCTTAATCAATTTGTCTATGATCACCCTAATTGCATCCATCCTGCAAGATTTTTCATGAGTCTCAACATAAAATCCATCGGAATATTCTATTCACTTCAAACAAGTATATTCAATTGTTTCAAATATTTTGACGTTTGTCTGGTACTCAACCTTCAACTTTTAACAAATTAAACAAGCATACAAAAACTGTATCACATTATTCTCTATTCATGTCCACCAAAACACCATCTTTTAGTATTTGAGGTTGCATATCTTTAATAAAATTAAAGAAGAGGTTGTTCCGTTGAGTAGACTTAGATATTTGAACTCTTCTATTAGTTGCATATCTTTAATTGTTATGATTGAATAATGAAATGCATTTTTCTCAAACATTTGCCATTATATTCTCCTTTCCATGAAGACATTACTCTATACTTATAGTGACCGTAACACACCACAAAAGTTGTCTTCTAAATATTGATATGATTATATATTGACTTGAAATTGCCCTTTTGATTGGTAGTTAATTAGTTGCTCTACATACACAAAGCTCATTGTAATATGAATCCATTTGAGTCTAATTTTCTCTCAAAGTTTCCCTCTCTCTAGAGATCTCGGTTTACTAACAGACAACTTTAAAATTTTGGTTGAAATTAAGAAAATTAAATTAGTGTCCTATTATTTGAAATTGTAAAGGAAGATGGAGATTAAAGTTATATATATAACTCTAATTTTTCATTATAATTAGTATATGTCATTTACACTTTGTTTGTTTATGATTTTTTTTAAATTTTATTTTACAATTTTCTATTAGAGTTTTGTGATATATAACCTAAATATCTGCTTATGAGAGTGTCAGAGTCTTCTACCGGAGACCAGAAGAGTATGCAAAAAATTAATATGTTGTAATAATTTTCACATCGTATTATTCTATGATTATTATTTGACAATAATTGCGATTTTTTCTCTAATCTTAAAATTTTAAATTATAATTCAGGATTTTAATTGCTATTTAAATTTATCTCTTTGTATATTTTCTTAACAACAGCATACAAAGAAAATGCGAAAGATTCTAATACGACCAAACGACAAGTTATGATATTATTAAAGGAGCAAATTGTAAAGGAGAAAGAAATAGTATTTCTTAACCATATTATATAATCCATTAAAATGGACATATATGTAATGGAATACTCGAAAAATATTCTAGCATATAATAAAATTGGTTGTCTTTGTTTGTGTACCACCATAATGTATGATCCAATCAATGAGATAATGGAAGAAGATCTTGGTGTGATGGGAATAATGTTGCGTTAAAGAGCCCTTTATCACAGAAAGCAACACTTGTTGGCACCGAATATCTCCCTTTCCTTTTACCCCTACGCTTTTTTCCTATCTTAATCACTCACACATACCTTTTCCTTCTCTCTCTCTCTCTCTCTCTCTCTCTCTCTCTCTCTCTCTCTCTCTCTCTCTCTTTTTTATCAAATTTAATTAGCTTCTCATAAAGAAATCGGAATGTCAGGATGACGTATATATGTTTAATTAATCTCTTTCGGTTTCAAAGATAAATACGAATTTTTTAAGAAACCTTCATTAATTATTCTTATTTTATATTTCTCATTTTTTATTGAGTTAAAAATCAAAATAACATAATCTTATACTTTCAATGACTTAAAAATAATTACTCTTAATTAATTTTATTATTTTGTAAAATGACCCATTCTATTTCAAATTAATGGTCGATATCGTTTAACCGCAAACAATTTTGGTGCTGCCTCAACCATTACATATGGTACAATAAATAATTTTTTTTTGGAGTAAATCCTAATTAACAGTTTAGAGAATGAAATTAAACATGTATGAAAAGATTAATTAAAGGAATTCAAGTTCATCCGAAATACTAAATACGCCTTTAAACCTACTGTGAATGTCCCAACATATTATAACCCATCATACTAATCTTACATTTGATTATTTCGCTTTGTTTGAAAATGTAGTACCCTAATTTTGTCCAATTTATTAAAAATAAATCAAAAAAAGAAAATATGTATTTTAAAAAGGAATTAAAAATAATTACAATAAATAATTTTATTATGTATCATAAATTTACATTTTTATCTAATTAGAGTTTTAAAACCAAATCAAATTACAAACTAAGAATAAAGCCAAAAATAAATTACAATAAAAATCAAATCAGATCAAGCCATGCTATGTTGACTTTGTTCACTGCCAAACCCTGC
>NC_021165.2:61914297-61914831 GCF_000331145.2 Cicer arietinum | reverse complement strand
TTAAAGCTCAGCAACAGAACAGATCAAAACAAATAAATCAAAATCATGAATGCATCAGAGGTGTAGAAAAAAACGCAGATGATGAGCAAAGGAAAAAAAACATCAAACAGGAAATAGATAGAGAAGGACCAATGCAGATCAGAAAGCAACTAAACAGATAAAAAACTCTATAAATACACCTTATCAAAATTATTAGGGGGGATCTGAGAAAAACACACTATTGATATTAAAAAATCACATCTAAAGAAGAGAGTTTTAGTTTTTTTTCGAAAAAAATAAGTAAGAAAAAGAGAAATTTTTTAGAATATGAGAGATTCTGAAATAGAAAGCAAGAGACAGAGAATATTACCGTCACTCTAGCTTCCACCGGTAACCGCCGTCAACCGCCATCAACCGTTACACCCGCCATCTTCTTCTTCACCACTATATACAAATCTGTGTCTCTCAAGTTAGTCTTTGTTCTTCATCTCTTTTAATATAGTGTTTCATTTGTTTTGTAGTTTATTTGGTGAAGCTTTAGTTTCATTGCTCCAT
>NC_021165.2:61895495-61913437 GCF_000331145.2 Cicer arietinum | reverse complement strand
AAATTTTCTTTAAAACACACTCAACACATAAACATTTTCTACACCAAGAACTACGTAGCTTTGATTTCTCCATCGCACCGGGAGATACGTAGGAGCAAAATCATATTCTTGTCAAGCACATAAATAAAAATTTCTTTTTTTGTCCTTTATTTGTTAAGTACATATTTATTTCAAAAATCATATTTTAAATATAGTAATAATTGTTATTCATATTTAATAATAAAGAAAAATAAATATACTTAAGTTAAAATTAATCTTGCACAATTAATTATAGGTAACCGTTTTTAACGGATGTTGTAGGGTGCTAATACCTTCCCTACGCATAATCGACTCCCGAACTCAAAATTTGGTTTCAAAGACCACATTTTTTTATTTTTACTATTTTAAGGGTTTCCCAATATTTTCCCTATTTTAAAATAAATTTTGGTGGCGACTCCATTGAATTTCGAAAAAACACTCGAAATTTTAGGCCGCGACAGAAAAAATTAGCATATAGTCAATAATATATATTTTATGATTGATAGTTGTTAATTAATTGTCTGTTTGATAAAATTAGTTGTTCAATTAACTTCAAATTTAAAATAACATAAAAAGATACTCTTAATTAAAAATTTATTTTATCGATTAATGTTTAAAATATTTAAAAATAATAATTTAAAATTTATTTTTTATCAATTTAAGTTTATTAATTTGATATACACATTTTATTTATTTATATATTTTAAATTAAAATAAATATATAAACTATTTAATTTAAAATATTTATTATTTTAAAATTTAAATTAATTATAAGTAATTTAAAATTATAATTCAAAAATTGGTTATTAATCATAAATATTATTTTTAATTTTTTAGATAGGTTATTTATTTTAAATTATAATAAATAAATTATTTGAATTTATTTACTTTAAATTATTATTTACTAAAATTGTTTTAAATTTTAAATTATATAAATTATTTATAAAAACATTATTACTTAAATTATTTTAAATTATTTATTTTAAATTATAATAAATGTTTAATTGTAGTTTTAGTCCCTCTATTTATACTGATTCACGAAATTGGTTCCCCTATTTTAAAAGTCGACAGTTTTGGTTCCTCCCTCTGATTTTTTAACTAAAAAACGATGACATGAGATGTTTTAAGTAATGTGATATATGCTATGATGATGTAGAGTGATTAACACCCATGAAATTGAAATAAAACACTGTAAAAATTTAAATTTCAACTTTGAAATTTTTTCATATTTTTAATTTAATTAATGACATGAATAATTAATGTATCTAGATGATTCTGTATCATTTAATTGTATATCACGTCATTTAAAATATATTAAATCGTCATTTTCTTAAATAAAAAATATGATAAAATGACCAAAACTGTCGACTTTTAAAACAGGGGGACCAATTTCGTGAATCAGTATAAATATAGGGATCAAAGTTATAATTAAACCTATAATAAATAAATTATAAATGTAAAAACTAATTTTAGCTATAATAATAAGGGTAGAATTGGAAGAAAAATAATAAACTATAAGTTACTTGAATTAGCTTATCAAAAAACGCTATAAACTATAATCTCTTAAATGACTATTACTAATCAGAAAGCTATAAGTTCGTTTTTGTCTCACCAACAAAGTTTTTACATATGGAGTTATCAATTTTGAAATATATTATATATTTTTTTTCGATAAATTGGAAATACATTTACATTACAAATTTATGAGTTTAAGATGATTCATTTTAGGAAAATTCCAAATCCCGAAATTAAAAATATGATTTTATAAGAATTTATAAAGAGAGACACTTCACATCTGAAAAATAACTTTTGTAAGGATAAATTAGATCAAATATAAAACTTAAATAGTATTAAAGTCTACCAATTTAGACCATTCATCATTTATGTACATATATCAAGCCAAAAAATTTTAGAATTGAAAATGTATATTAAAAAAATTAAATTTCACATAAATTAAAAATAAAGTCTATCAGGAGTTGACTCAATATAAAACCTAAGAATAATTTGTATAAAAAAATAGATGTCTCAATATCATGGATGGACCATATCATTGCAATGTTTTCAATGAGTTATCTCATAAAGCTTCAGAAACGGTTGTTAATTATTGTTGTCCTCAGCCATTTCGTCCTTTTCAAAGTTTGATCAATATTTATACACGTAGCAGAGTTGTCACATACTTTTTTTTTTTTTTTTTTGCCTATGGAGAAATGACGAAAAATTATTATTATTATTATTATTATTATTATTATTATTATTATTATTATGGCAAAATAAATTTATAGCAGATTAAAATATAATTTTCATTTTGATCTTTTATATTTTGATCATTTATCTTTTATAAGATTGAATTCGATCATGTATCTTTTTAAAATATGTAAATGTTAGTCCTTTTCTCATAGGACATTGAATATAAAATGGAAAAATGATGACCTAACAATAAAGGTGAAAATAGGTCTAGTCGAGTCGAGTTAGGCTTAATAAAATTTGAGTTTGATCTGTTAAAAAATTTAAGATCTAAGACGAGTATATAGTCTATCATAAACTTTTTAAGCACGAGCCTACCTTTTATGAAAGTCTGGTACCTAAAAATATATTTCATATTAATATTTTTAAGTAAGTAATCAAATATTTATTTTATTAAATTAACAAGCTCATTGGTCATAAAATTAAGTATTATTTATGTTTAATACGACGTTTTAAATAATTTGACTTTATATGACGTCATATTTCAATTATATTTTACTATAATATATTTAAATTTATCAAAAGCCAATGTATAACAATATGATTAAACTACTAAAGGTTAGAAAATTTATAATTTAACATAAAATTCAAAATATAATATATAATAATAATAATAATAATAATAATAATAATAATAATAATAATAATAATAATAATAATAATAATAATAATAATAATAATAATATTTACTTAATAGGTCGACCTCTTAGGTCTAAAAGATATTTTTTAAAGCATGTAGCCTAACCTTCTAGCTAAATGGACTTCTAAACAAACATTGGTCTTGTCTATTTAAAAAAAAAAATTCTGATTTGACATGAGTCTATCGTAAATTATGTCGTAGACTCATGTCGACTGAACTGACATATATCCACCCTTATTTAGGTGGATCTAGGAGAGTTTTGTCGTGGAAGGATATTCTAAGGTTGAAGGTAAGTGCTAGAGGTCAATGGTTTTCAAATAGAATAAAAAGGAGACTTAGGTTATGAGAATGATACTTTGTTTTAATTTGATTTGTGTGTAGAAGAGGTGAGGACCTTTAATGTTTAGGTCTAGTGGGTAATTTGGGTTGATGCGTATCACAACGACGAATATATTTAGATTGGGCTAGACTGGAGGGAGTAATGGGTGGGGGTGGGGGTGGCGGAGGCAGAGTATGTATCTTTGTTTGCTAATGTTCATTTGTAAGATGAGATAGCATATTCTTAGCATTTGAACAATTCTCATAGTGGTTCATACACGGTGAAATAGACATATCAACTATTGACACATAATGTTAATGAAGGTTCTTCTCCTATTTGCGATCTAATTGATCATGTTACACAAATTAAAAAAATATTTATATAAAATAGAGAATAATATTTTTTATCAAATTATCCTTATCCAATAATTAGAGTGTAAAGATAATGTACTGAAAATGTAAAATAATTTTACACTATCCTTCAATCGTAATCATTTAATCTGTCACATCATATATTATATAGTTTTCAAATCAACGAAAATTATCTAATTATTTGATGTCTTATTCTCAAATAATTATGGACATTAGAGTATAGTTAGGCAAATATAATTAATATTGCTTTATAAATTTAAAGGATCTAATTTTTTTTAAAAATAAGTTCATTGTTGGGACAGAGAGTCCATAATATCATAAAATAAAACAACAACAACAAAAAATTAACTGAGAAGAAAAAGCATAAAAAAAAGATATGGCAAAGAGGTTGTCTCTTTTTTATAAAATAAAATAAAATAAAATAAAATAGGAGGTTCTCTTATATATTTTCTCAGAATATTTTTATTTATTTATAACAGATATTTCGTCTAAATATTAACGGTTTACAATTGTACGAATATGACATATTACAAGTTCGAATCTTGAATCCCTACTGTGCTAAAAAATCATAACAAACGTATGAAAGAAGGGTCTATAGTGATTGGTGAACATGAAATGAAACAAGGTAAGATGAAATCATGAGAGCTTTATAAAAAATCTGATCAAACTGAATAAACTCATCGATAACGGAATGGGTCATTATATTCTTAAAATGATTGAGCACATGTTCTGGATGAAGTGCACTAATTGAAGTAGTTGCATTTAGAGAACAAAGTCCTATTACAAAGGAGCTTCCAAAAAAGTTAGAAGCTGATTGGAATTTTAACTCCAAAGAAACCGACAAAAGATACCAGGATAAGTGTCCAAACAAGTTTTATTCCCAAATATAGAATGTCACATTCTATGTATAAAAATTATAGGCTGCCTTTTTTTAGAATATTTTTTTCAAGTATCTAATTATTGAATATTAATAAGTGTGGTTAAGTTGATCCAAACTCGTATGGGTATCGCTGAACTATAGTAGCATAAATTTTTTGATTTGTCCTTTTATTTCTAATGTTGTGTTGGTAGATGTTCGGTTGTTGTTGTTTTTTTTTTTTTTTTTAAGAAGTTTATAGAATTTTCTTTTTATGTGTTTAGTCCTATTAATAACAACAGCAAAAAATAAATCAATGCTTTCTACAATTGCAACATCACATTTTATCCGTAGAGAATTTAAGTTCGATAGAGAATATCAATGTTTTGATTTTAACAAAACTAGTATGCAGCCTGTGCCAAACACGGGATACATTATTTTTTTTACAATATTTTTTTATGCACTTACATAAATTTTATTCATATACTAATTAAAATAAATTTTATTTAAAAGTGTAAATGTTTAAAAGTCATTCAGAATTTTAATTAAGAGGAAGTTTAATTGAAAAAAAGCAAAAAACTTTAATTGTAGAAATAAAGAGGAAGTTTAAATTTTTCAAATGCTTAAAAATCATTCATAATTTTAATTATCGAAGATCAACGATAAGATCATTTTTGTTTTACGACCGAGACAATGAATTAATTGATGTCAGTTAGATACAAATTATTCTAGACCAAATTCATGCCAATGCAAGGTAGACCCAACACAAATCTAAACATACTTGACCCAATCAAATAACATTATAGAACCTTCTCGAAGTTAGGGAAAGCCGCCTATGGATGGAATCCGAAGTAGCAGTTCATCGTAATTCACCAATATCTCCAATCATGACCACAAGAGGGACAAGAAGAGAACCTGGTGAAGACAGACACTTGTTCTGAGCCACTCGAAGGTGATCACATCATAATCACAACCATTAAATGAGGTTCACCTTTCTCTGATTACAAGGACACGCGTCTAACATTACAAGTACAATGGAAATCTTCTATCAATCCTAGAAGGAGTCATTATATAAGTAGAACCTATTAAGTCATAAAGGTATACACAAATTCTAACCTAAAATATCTCTCGTACTCTGAAAAATTATTACTTGATCATTGGAGTATGTATAGATACACCCTCATACAAGGTGTTGTAGACGAAGAAAGTCAACATCTTCTACCATCCATTGTTCTCTGACGTATTCGAAGTCAAGCTCTTATATTAAGTATCTCCGATACTAAATAAAAACAAAGGAAAATAAATGTGTTGTTCATAACGCAATTTTACAAATCGAAGATCAATTATATTATTGTATAAATCATAAAAACGAGGAGGATCATTATCATATACTTCTTGAAAATGTGAAATATCATCGTTAGAGTTTCAAAAAACTTATAAATATTAGTCTATGATATACCACTTCTACTTTAAAATTTTCTATGAATTAAAATACTCAAATTAAGTTGGATTACTAATAAAAAAAAACATTAGTTACTATTGAAAATTCCCTCTTAATCTCTTAACACCATTCGTATTATTTCTCATGAAAAAACTATAAAAATCAAACGACCTGTGTAGACACCAAACAGGGCTTTGAAAAAAAAAGGATAAAATCTGTTATATGTTTACTTTAAGTAGAAATTCAAAATTGTCCGCTGTTTAGTGCATCCGTGCGCATAGGTGTGTAAGGCTGTAAGCAAGTGGCCAAAAGGACAGAACCGTATGCTTTCCCTTTTATCAATTTTTCATTACGGTTGGCTTCCCTTTATATGACAATTGTTTATTGTTTTAAGGTAAAAGTTGTGGCCTATATTGACAAAGATTTCATTTTCTTAGTTACGTGGCTCTTTCCTAATGGTTCATATGTTTAATGTCTCAATGGTATTGCTACTCACAAGTGTAAAGGAGCAAAATAATATGCTAATTTTGACAATCATTTAGGGTTGCTTCGGACCTTAAATATAAGCAAATGTGATCTTAAGTATAATGATTCAATTAGTTTGTTATAATTGAATGATGTGATTGGATATACTAAGTAATACATGCGTTTAAAATCAGTGATGTTGTTTGCAGCTCTAATTAATCTCTTCACACTTTGAGAGGTGGAAGTCGCTCTAGTAAATATTGTTGATTTTGGAAAACTTTTCGTTGGAGAAGTCAATGACATCAATATTTTAGAAGAATAAGAACTCTGATTTTTTTTTTTTTTTTTTTGCCATAGTCTTTCACCTTAATTTGAATTTTGGTGAGAAGAAAGATACGTAAAAGAGAAAGAAAATCAGAGTTCTTCATCTTCTAAAAATATTGTCAATTGTTGACTTCTACGAAGAAAAGTTCTTCCAAATCAACAATCTTCACGAGAGCAGCTTTCACTTCTAAAGACGCGAAGAGAGTAATCGCACATCTTCAAACAACATGGCCGACCTCAAGCGCATGTATAATTGTCTTTGATCTCAACAACAATCTATATTATGGTTGTTGGTTGCATTACAATTTTCTATTCTTATATTACATTTTTTGCATGTTAAATGTTTAAAGTAATTGTAATTCAAACTAGTATTGACAAAATTATCATTTCTAAGTTTGAGGACTATTAAGATTAATGATTCAATTAGTTTATTAGAATTAAATAATAATTCAATTAGGTTCTTAGAGTTAGTTACCTTTGAATTAACTAGTTAGTTTCTTCTATGTTAGTTGATTTCTCTCTTTATATATAGAAAAATTATTAACACATAAGAAATAACTAACACTAGGCAACTAAATAACTTTAAGCTAACTAATTTTAACAAATTAATTGAATCATTGTTTTTAACTGCATTAGAGTCTTCACTATGCAAAAATTAGCTTTTTACAGTGTATCTTTTATAGTGTTTTTTTAATTAAAAGTGTTGTTGTATAATATTTTTAAATTAACGGAGGATATAATAGCGCTTCTTTGACATGCGCTTTTGAAAAAACGTTGTTGTAGGGCATATAGGGTCATAATATTTACAGCGGTTTTGTTGAAAGCGCTGTTGTAGGGTCGCATAGCACTTTTCACATAATGTTTACAATGCGTTTAGAGCGCTGTAAAATATGACGCTCTCACATAATGTTTACAGCGCTTTGTATATGATCGCTATAAAATATAGCGTTTTCACACAATTACAGGGTCTTTTAGAGCATTTTTTATATAAGCACTGTAAAATGATGCGTATTTGATAAAACTTGTTATTTTTAAATAAATGAAAACATATTTAATACGTTCTCTCCCTAATCCTATGAACCCTCCTCTCCTCAACTGTGTGAATCCCCCTCTACTGTGCGCCGCCTTCTCGTTGAACCCTCTTATACTGCTCCCATACTGTGCGCCAATTTCTACTGAGTGATTGTTGTCTAAGATATTGTATTTATTAATTTTTTGTTGTCACTAAAATTGATAAATTGTTACTTGATAAATCGTATAAAATCTGTTCTTTTTTTAAATATGTTTGATTTGTTTTGCTTTGAAATCAGACTTGTATGCATAACCTTGGACCTTGGTTTCCATTTTCCAATATTAGACTATATATATTATAGATTGGTATAATGTTATCAGTAGCTTATCATTTGTGTAACACTACATTCATATAGGTCATATAAAATGAACCGAAAATAGATGTCTGTCAATTGATTGTCAAAAGAGTATGAAAATGAAGTGATGAAGTTTTTTGAGTTTGTAGTGAAGAATGCAAAAGACCCAAATCGAATCATTTGTCCTTGTTAAAAATTTTGTTTTGAAAAACGTGTTAGAGCAGATCATTTGGAAGAACATTTAGTATGGCATGGAATTGATCAAAGCTATACATGTTGGATAAGACATGGTGAGAAAATAAAGGGAACACTAATTTTGAGAATGGTTCGACATATGTTTCAAATGATTTCGACACAGATACATATGAGCGGGACTGAGTTAAGGAGATTGCAAAAACAGTTGAAGAAGATCTTCGGGATTGTCCTAAAATGTTTGAGAGTTTGATGAGTGATGCAAACAAACCATTATATAATGGTTGTACTAAATTCACAAGACTATCGGTGATGTTAAAGTTGTACAACTTAAAATCGATTAATGGATGGTCTAATAAAAACTTCACATAATTATTAACACTCCTAAAAGATATGTTTCCAAATGATAATGAACTTCCCAGTCGAACCTACGAGGCTAAACAAATTTTGTGCTCTATTGGCATGAGTTACAACAAGATTCATGTGTGTCATAACTATTGCATTTTATTTTGAAACGAATATGAATTACTAAAGGTGTGTCCGAAATGCAATGTCTCTCAATATAAGAAGAAAGAGTCTACTCCCGCAAAAATCGTGTGGTATTTTCCTATAATACCAAGATTTAGGCGCATCTATCGTAGTGAAGAAGATTCATAACACTTGACATGTCATGCAGATGAAATAATTAGAAATGAAAAGTTTCGACACCCTGCAGATTCTCCATAATTGGCAAAAATTGATCATGAGTATCCTGATTTTGGGAGAGAATAAAAAAATCTACGACTTGCACTTTCTACTTATGGAATGAATCCACATGGTGTTCAAAGCATCTCACACAGCATGTGGCCTGTGATTTTGTTGATTTATAACATACCTCCATGGTTTTGTATGACGCGTAAATTTATGTTGTTGTCTCTGTTAATTTTTGGACCCAAACAATTGGGGAATGATATTGACATATACTTGAGTCCTTTAATTGAAGATTTACAAAATATGTGGGAGACAGGTGTTGAAGTTTATGATGGGTATAAGAAAGAATGTTTCAATTTGAGGGCTATGTTGTTCGGCACAATTAATGATTTTCTAGCATATGGTAATTTATCAGGATATAGCCTTAAAGGTTAGTGTGCATGTCCTATATGTGAATGGAGAAATACATTCAATGGAAAATTAGAGGAAGGTACTGCTCCTTTAGCACCGACTGGATATCAAATATTTGAAAAAGTACAAGCTTTGACCAATAAATTTGGCAAACCTTTTGCGGGAGAGCTTGTCAAAACTGAGTGGAAGAAAAAGTCAATTTTCTTTGAATTGTCATATTGGATGTCATTGTATATAAGACATTTTCTCGATGTGATGCATATTGAAAAAAATGTATTTGATAGTGTTATTGGTACGTTATTTAATGTTCCAAGAAAGTCTAAGGATGGCATCAATGCAAGATTGGACTTGGTCGCACACATCTACCTCCAACTGCTCATACTCTATCTAGAAAGGAAAAAAAAAATTATGTAAATTTCTACACGAAGTTAAAGTTCCAGAAGGATACTCTTCAAACATTAAAAATTTAGTTTGTATGAAAGACCTCAAGTTAAAAGGTTTGAAGACCCACGATTATCATGTTCTAATGGAGAATTTTCTACCAATAGATATACGTTCCATTTTACCTAAAAAAGTGCGATGAGCCATAACTAAATTATGTTTCTTCTTCAGGGAAATTTTGTAGTAAAGTGATCGATCCTCATAAATTACTGATATTGTAGAGGGAAATTGTTGTTACTTTGTATGAGCTTGAAATGTATTTCCCACCCTCGTTTTTTGATATAATAGTTCACATTACTGTTCATCTTGTTAAGGAGACACAACTTTGTGGGCCAGCTTATATGAGATGGATGTATCCGATAGAGCGATATAGGAAAATATTAAAAGGGTTCGTAAAAAGTAGAAGTCGACCAGAAGATTGTATTGTTGAACGGTACATTGTCGAAGAAGCTGCTAAATTTTGTATTGAATATCTATCCAATGTTGAACCCATAGGGCTTCCCATATCTTGTCATTCGGGAAGAATAACAGGAGAATGGATAATTGAAAAAAGAGTAATGACTATATCAAGCACATAATGGGAGCAGGCACAATTGTATGTTCTGCACAATGATGACGAGGTTTAACCGTATGTTATAATACACATCGATAACACAATAGCATAATCGAAGTTTTTATAACATGGCTGAAAAATCACATTAACTCAAAGTTTGATATAGACCCCGGTTCAATTTCACACAAATTGAGGTGAATAGCAAATGGTCCGAGTTTACATGTCTTTTCTTACACGGGTTATGTAATTAACGACTACACATTTGATACCAAAGAACAAGATGATCAAACCACTATGCAAAATAGCGGAGTCACTCTCGTAGCTGAAGCGATGCATATTTCAAGTGCAAAATACAAAAATCCAATATATGCAAATATATCATATTTTTGGGTTATCAAGCACATATGGGAGTTAGATTACACAATGTGTCGTGTTCCCATTTTTGGTTGCAAGTGGGTCGATAATAATAATGGCGTTCAAATTGATGAGTTAGTGTTTTGGCTTGTCGATTTTAATAGGGTGGGATACAAAGATGAACCTTTTATTTTAGCGTCGCAAGCTCAACAAGTGTTTTATGTCACTGATCCTGCTGATGATAAATGGTCTATTGTCATATCAACCAATAAAATAAGTGATGATAACAATAACGTTGAAAATGTTGGTAATGATCTTTTCTTTGTGACATCACAACCATGTGAAATTGATTCAACTAATGATGGTTTATATCTTAGATATGATCATGATGTGAGAATTTGGATTAATCCATCGTTTCATATCGTTAAAGGACAAACAAATGTAAATCTCACCAGGAAAAGAACAAGGACATCTTTAGGTGTTTAAGTGTTTTATATAAGCCATGTAATTTGATCTCATCATGTAATTTATACTAAGTTCATGTAATTTAAGTGTTTGACCTGCCAGAACTTAGTATTTTAGCATTTAGCTTGAACTGTATTTGATTTTGTGCTTAGACTGATTTTCTGCCTATACTAAACTTGAACTGAACTTGAAAAAGCTATGTTTGACTGAGCATTTTCCTTGAACTTGAACTGATCCCAATCTGAACTGATCATGTAATTTAACATTGATATATAGGTATTGAACTAATTATTTGGAAGAAAAAAAATCCGAATATAAGTATTTTACATAAACTAAAATTGTAATTTAGCATATTTAACTTGAACTGAACATAAACTTGTAATTTTAAAGCGCTTTTGTCCACAAGCGCTGTAAAAGACTTTCAAAAATTAAATTACAAATAATTTTACAACACTTTTTGTCCATAAGCACTTTTAAAAGCTTTTAAAAATTAAAAAAAAAATTATTTAAAGTGCTTGTTCTATAAACACTGTAAAAGGCTTTTAAAAATGTTCATATACAACATTTTTAATCATTTACAGCATTTTTTGTCCATAAGTGTTGTAAAATGCTCATATAGTGCCTTTTTATACAATCTTTTAAAGCACTTTTTATATAGTCTTTTATAGTGCTTGTTGTGAACGCAATGTAATAGGTTAGATCTTTTAGGTCTTTTAAAGCGCTTTTTGGACAAGCGCTGTAAAATGGCCTTTAAGTAAATTGATAATAAGAAACTGCTTCATTTCCCTCTTCATTACGTACTCTCCCTACGAACTTGACAGTGCGAAACCACCTTATTTTCATCTTCATTACGTATTTTCCCTCTTTGTTACTTTCCATACGAACCCTACTGACCATCATTTCCCTCTTCACTACTATCTCTACAAACCATCTCGATACGAACGCTACTGTGAACCCTCCATATGAACCATTTCCATACGTATTTATGCACCCTCTTCTCGTTGTTCCTACTTAAGCGAAGTCGTAACCCTAAACTCAGTGATTGTTGTTGTCAGGTATTGTATTTATTAATTTGTTGTTGTCACTAAACTGCATGTTGAACTTATACTACTACTTAGACTACTGCATGTTGAACTTGTTGAAGTTATACTGAACTTATAATTATACTATGTGAAATGTGTAGATAAATGGATTCTAATAAAGATTTAGATCGTCAAAATGATGAAGTTGTCAATACTAAGAGTTATGAAAACGAAGTTAAATGTGGGTCAACTATAATGCAAAAGGTCATCAAAAGCAAGAAGTAATGGAATTAAATTTGAGGTATACTATGTTTAGAATTTTTTTTTTTATCTTTTTTGAAAGAATGCACATACTCTATGAGTTTATTAGGTGGGACGAAATCAAAGTGGTTAGCCAATTGAGCCCAACAGTTCAATGATGGTAAGTTACATTGGTGCGGTTGTTCGTCAAAATATCCCAATAACAATTCATGATTAGAAAGATAAAGCTTTGAAGGATGCTAAAAATATATTAGGGAATGATATACAAGTAACTTTTATACTCCAATTTTTTCTTACTTAGAATTTTTTCTATTGAAATAATTTTACTCATACTCTATCTTTATTTGGTTTGCAGTCAGCTTTTTAACGTCGATGAGGTGTGAAAAAATTATGTGTTTAAAGTTGTCGGAAAAATACACAGAGGATTTAGATCTCATTTGTCAAATTGTTACTTAAGAGATCGTAATGAAAATTTGAATGTTGAAGCTCCGAAAATATACGAACACTACATATCTAATGAAGAATGGAGCGCTTTTGTAGCTAAACGTACACACCCCGTTTTTGTGGTAATATTAATTTATTAACATTTCTGTTTTATTCATATTCATAGCATATTTTTTTACACGATCATTATTTTTTTTTATATAAAGTGTAAGTACGGCAAATCGCGAGAGAGCAAAAAATCCAATGCATCCATACCAAAAATCGCGTATATGCATGTTTAGAGCAAAAAATTGTAAGTAAACATTACTTTTATATAATGTGATAGATTATAAACTATAGTTTGTAACTAATATTTTGTTTTTGTCTTAACAAATAGCTTCAAGAGACGAAATCCGATCAACCATTAGGTCGTCATATTTTGTGGAAGGAGACTCGTTTGAATAAAGATGAAATAGTTGATAATGAAAATGTTCAACAAGTGATAACACAATGTGTAAGTATATTATCACTTTAATATTTTTTAATATTGTATTTTAAAAATTATATTAAACTATTCTTTTTAATCATACATGTATTTTAGGAGAATCTAGAACAAAGTTCTGAAATCCAGAGGAGAATAAACAAGTTAGTTGCAAGGACATACTTGGTAAGATATTTAATGTTCTTGAATATTTTGGCTGTGTGAAGGGTAAAGGGTTTGGCGTAACTCCAAAAAGCTATTTTTTACATGAGAAGTACACAAATCCATCTAATGAGGAAGTACTAGATAAGCTGAAAATCCTAATAGAGTAAGTTGCGTTTTTGGTGAAAACGAATAAGGAAAAACAACTTCTGGAGTGTCAACGTGAAATACAAGTAGATAGTGAAAATGGTAGTTGCAACATTGGTCGTAAAAGTCTTTCAAAGGTAATTACTTATTTAATGTAATAAAAAATTCCTTCAACCTAATTGTTTCACATACTTATGTATTAACCATTGATTTAGGAGGTCTCATCTTGCGTGCTATATTTATCCTCCCCAACTCATCGCATGGTTGGAAAAGGAACATTGTACAATACCTTGGGATAAGAACTACATCATTTCCGATCTCTGTCATCCATATTAAAGTTTCACATGTGATTGCTTTTGAACCACTTGCACCATTACCTATACTCGACAACGATGGAGATATGAAGTTTTTGGGAGAAGCAATAGGTAGTTATGTGGAATGGTCCAAAATTTTTGTTGGCATAGATATAGTATGTCTAATTTCTATGTATATTTAATTGTATGTTTATGTTTAATTGCTGATTTTTCCGCTGTTAAATTTAATTTCACATTTATTTAGATTCTTACCAAGTCTAAAGGGAATGATAAGAAGAATCCTCACAATGAATCACTCACTTCACTAGAAAAGGTTTGACATATACATCAATTGAATACGAAATGATTAGCTTTCTATAATAACTAACAAATTGATCAACCTCATTTTTTCAGATTCAAGCAAAACTCACCGCACCGCAATTATGCCAGAAATCAACTGCACCACAAATGCAGGTTCATGGTAAAAATAAATCTAGCAAAATTCAAAAACTACATCGTGGAAAATCAGTTGTTGCTCCTAAAATAAGTCATCCACGCCTTTCTCGATTTGGACCGTGTCTTGACATACAAACAAAAATGAATATGGACATAAATGATTAATGTATAATACACATGGAGAAAGATATTTTCATATATGAGTATGAAGAATTACTTGATAAAGAGCACATATATGAACTTTTCAATCATAAGGAGTTAAGTGCTACAGTCATCAGTATATACACTAGATAATTGCATCACTGCCCATAAGTTAATTTGTTGGTAATTAATTCTAATTGCATCACTGCCACATTTGTTGGTAATTAATCTAATTTGATATTTTCATTAAAGGTTTTTGTATGAAAAGTTGGTGTGCATGCGTAAATTGTCAGATAGATTTTCATTCTTATCTCCCCATAAGTTGTTCATGTTTAAACTCGACTCAATTAACGTAAAAAAATATTTCGTTGATATACTTTTGAAAAATAAAGAGAAGGATAAACGGTTTCTTGCACCATATAATTCAGGATAATTATATATTATTTATCTATATCATTTTTAATTTATGATACTTTATCAGTTGTGTAAACAAAGTTGCCAACCAAATTTTTGTTGTTGTAGGCAACATTGGGTGTTGTTTGCCATCAATGCCACATCTGAAATTATATACTATTTAGATCTATTGCACGGTCATTATAACAATCACTCAAAAATAAAGAATATCTTCGATACGTAAGTAATATTCATTTATTTCTTACATATATAAATAATGTGTTTGGTAATTGAATAATAATCACGTTTATTTGATAGTGCTTTATAAGTTCTCCGCGTTCGAATGAGTGTTGTGACACCCTAAACCCCAAAATAGTATATATAATAATTTATATTATATTTCTATGAAATTTGCAGCATATAAATAAAAATATATTTTCAAGAAAATAAAAACTTTTATTTTTAACTTAGGATATCATGTTTCTCAAAAATCAAAAGAAACACCTTAAACTTATTTTCTCCATTAAAATTGTGTAATCTCAATAAGCTTTATTTAAGTATTATTACTTGATTTAATTTAAAAACTTACTAGTACTTCTAATATACTCATACAAAAATTCGTTTCAAATTAAATAAGTAAAATACAATTTTAAACCCTTATTCCCGATATCACCTATCAAAGCATGGTTCCTCCCAACTTGAACTTCAAGATTCATTAACCTGTAACAACTGCGATTTCGCAAACGCAGGGCCAAGCCAGTCAAACACAAACAACGAAGGAGGTGAGTTTCGAAATCATGATGACAGTATAATACAAGTAAGAAGAACACGCAAACAATCATAATAGAACCGTATCATTACACAAACATTCCATCGAGAAAATATCACATTAAAAAGTCAAAATCACTAAAGGAAAATCAACAAATTTCACTATAACATCAAATCGTCTAAAAGAAATTATCACCACACACGATACATATTAATCACAACAAAACAATCACAATAAGTTGCAACGCTATGCATGAGCTTAGACTCGACTTCACAATGTGGTACCATTCTAACTCTGAATTACTTGGTTAGGAGGCTTGATACTATGTCACCATCCCAGTAGAGGGACAATTCAAAGTGGCCTTGTCCTCATAGATCCCCTCAACTCAACCCGAGACACATGTACGTGACAGTCGAGGTAAACGTATGTTGCGTGGTAGCTCCCGACATTTGGAGTGCTACCTCCAAGTCACCTAGGAATTCCCCACCCGAACACCTCCAAGGTCTAACAATCTTGCCTTAAGGCTCAATAGTAGACCGCCACGATCCGGCTCAATTATTTGTACTTCCCCGGAATCACTAGGCTTGTCAGGCCCTACCTATATGATGATAAAATAATCTTCACTTCACAAATTCTCAATATTTATTTTCTCCCTTCGTTGGCCTATGATACTCCATTAAGACTGACATCTCAAACACAAATTGGAATCAAATTTATTTCACCAACTATGGGGTTACTTCAATAATCTCATCACAATATCACTATCATTAATCGTATCTCGTCACATAAACTCATCACAATTTTATAGAATCACTATCATCAATCAAACATCATCATTATCATCACATAAACTTACTTTATACACTGCATTCACATAAACTCGTTTAATCAAACATATGCACCAAATTCATTTGAAAACAAATATCACAATGATATCAAATATCACAATGATATCAAATATCACAATAATATCAAATATCACAATAATGTTAAATATCACAATAATATCAAATATCACAATAATGTTAAATATCACAATAATATCAAATATCACACATTTAACGAAATTAAATCAATCAACACCTTATAAATATTTCTATTCCACATCTTAATCTCACATTTTTCTTATTTGAAGATTAATTAATTTATCACTCAAAGGCTACTGTCGTACGTAGCGAGCCCCGGATGAATCATTGGGATATACGATTTTCCCGTTCATCTCACAATATATTATACTCATGAATTCAGACGCTCTATCACCCCTTACCTTATTTCGACGCTTTCACACACGAATATGATTCCATGAGAAAATTGTCTTTGTCCTTTGACTCTTTGTCCTTCAATCGATCTAACTCGACAATTTGGGTGAACGTTAAATTAAATTATGAGAAGACACTCTAAAAACTAAATTTCTAAATTAGGTCAAGGAAACTTACCATAAATCAGAAAAATAATTAGTGGATAATATAGCCAATTTTCATACGATCGTTTTGGCGTTGGTTTCACTCAAATCGGACTTACGGTGAAGAAGAACGGTGCAAAATAAGGAATTTTATAACTGAAGAAGTCAGGTATTTTAGAGAGAAATTGGAATGGTTAAAAATATGAGAATGAGTGTTTAATTGACTAGCTAAATGAGTAAAACAACGTACTAAAATTTGACCGAAAATAGAGAAAGTTTTCTAGAACAGGTATGGAGCACCGGTGACAAACGATAGCTTTGTAATATTTTCTTCCTATTCCTATTTCTTTCCTGGCAGCCGGGGAGGAGTTCCCTTCTTTATTATTATATTTTTATTTTATTAACATAATTAGGTCAACCTAGGTCAAGTCCATTGGTCCCCTTAATTATTTTTAGTTTTACTATTAGTATTTTTATTCTGTTTAAACAAAATTAATAGTTACTTAATCTCAATTTTAATACTCTTCCAAACATCAATTAATTTTCAAAATAGTACTAATATTTCATAACTAATATATGATAAATTAGAGTAATTAAAATAATTAACCTTTTACAAAAAAAAATATTTATTATTAACAACTAAAACTTTCATATTCAAATTAATCACCCTAATGATACTTTTTTTTTTTTATAAAATACTCACATTAAAATACTATCATCATAAGAGAATATTCAAAATTATAAAATAAATAAGGTTAAAATCAACACTTTATATTAATTGCTAAATCATACTACATATATATATATATATAATCACAATATCATAATAAGTATATAAAAA
>NC_021165.2:61803266-61895244 GCF_000331145.2 Cicer arietinum | reverse complement strand
ATATATATATATATATATATATATATATAATCACAATATCATAATAAGTATATAAAAATAAAAAAAATCAAACACAATATTACCACTATCTCAAGATAATTATTATCAATAATTAAAATAAAATAAAATATATTTAGAATTAAATAAATATAATTAAGTACACATTTAATATTAGTCAAACACATAAAAGAATGTTATATTAATTGGGTGCTCGTATATACACGTAAAATTGCATAAAATCTTATTATTCAAAATATTACACTAAAATACTATTACTTTTAAAAAAGAAATATATAGTATAATAAAATAAAATATTTATTATTTATATCGTTCATTTAATATAATGTGTATCAAACTAGCACATCATAGAAAACATTCATATAACGAAAATTAATCACAAAGTTTATTAACATATATTTTATAATAAATTTAACATCAAATTAATTATTTAAAATCTTATTTAACTAATAAAATAGTTTATCATAAAATTTAGAGTGTTACAAGGGCTACAGTGTCAAAGTATAAGTCAAACAACATCAAATGAATTCCAATAAAGGTTTGAAATTTTTGTTATAGAACTCAATTATATGTCTTTAAAATTTCATTTACAATCAATGCATAATTATTTATTGGCGTACATGTTTTATTTTATAATACCCTCATCAAACTAACAAACATAGACTACGAATACTATATATTGCGAATCATGAAGGAGATTGTTGATATGAATCAAAATATAAAGAAGCGATATGTTATTTTCATTATATTTTGATTTTCATATATATATATATATATATATATATATATGAAAATCAAAATATAATTGCTATGAATATGTAATTGATAAAGTGAATATGTAATTGCTATGAATATGATATTGTTGTTGTGAATATGTACTGAATATAGTACTGGTGTAATTGAGCTTATTGTTGTGAATATGTTTGAATTAAAAAATTGCAATTGTGTCAAATTTGCTTGATGAATATGATTTTGGAAAAAAATTAAAAGAGAACATTTTTATAAAAATATACCATTAAAGACTTGTTTATACAAATGCACTTTTTTAAAAATACCATTAAAAAAATGTTAATAAGATGGCTAAATTACATATGTGGTCCCTTAACTTAATTTCAGGTAACGTTTTAGTCCTTTATCTTTTTTTTTTTTCCCGATTTAGTCCTTTATTCCTAAAAATATCAAATAAAGTATGAAAATATGAGTTTATTTGAAGATTTGCATTACGAATTTGATGAAATTTGTATTATATTGAAGAATATAATTAATTTTATGAGTTTTGATTGATTTTTTTTTTGAATTTTTGTATAAAAAAGGATATCATTGTTGAAATTTTAAAACATAAAATATCAAATTGTCACTTAAAATTAAAATAAAGGACCAAGTCGGGAAAAAAAAAAAGATAAAGGACTAAAACGTTACCTGAAATTAAGTTAAGGGACCACGAATGTAATTTAGCCTAATAAGATTTACAACGCTTTTAATAAAAAACGCTATAAAACTAGTATAAAAATATAACTATTATAGCGTTTTTTGAAAGAAAAAAAAAACGATGTAAAACTATTATAAGAATGCACATATTACAACGTTTTTTTTAATAAAAAAAGCGATGTACAACAAGCAACGCTTTTTAAAATAGATTTACAGCATCTTTTTCAAAAAACGCTGTAAAACTAGTATAACAAGCGCCACTACGTGAAAAAACCTATTTTATAGCACTTTTTTTAAGCCATTTACAACGCTTTTTCAAAAAAATAAGCGATGTAGCTCCAACGTTGTAAAAGATACAACAACGCTTTTTAAAATAAAAAAGCGCTATAAAATAGATAGATATATTGCGCGCTTGTTATACTCGTTTTATAGCGCTTTTTCCAAAAAGCGCTGTAAAATGTGCACTCAATAGATGCATTATTATGCACCTATTACAACGCTTTTTCCAAAAAGCGCAGTAAAAGGTGCATTCAATAAATCCATTATTAAGCACCTATTACAACGTTTTTTTGAAAAAGCGCTGTAAAAGGTGCATTCAATAGATGCATTTTTATGCACCTATTACATCGCTGTCTTTTAATTTTTTTTCAAAAATCTTTTTCATCCAGAATCAGTTCACACAATCATTTCACAATCAGTACACAACAACAGAACTATATAACTTTACAATTTAACTTTACATATTTACACAATCAGTTCACAACATATTCATATACATATTCATATATCGACAACAACACAAAACTATATACATATTGATATAACTACATATTTACAATTTTTCAAATGTGTCATATTCATATACATATAACTATCAGAACTACAAAAAATAGAACTACCATATATTCATATAACTATCCTTTGCAGCATGCCATTTCCCAGTAAATCAAATAATTTTCATTTCAATCACATACTGACACAAGTCTTCCTTTATTTCAATTAGATCTCTTTTAGAGTATGTTTGACTGAAATTGTCAAAGTACTGTGCGGTATAAAAATTGAAAATAAATAAGTTAGAATCAAATATATACATAGTTTATATATTAAAATCAAATAATGAAAATACCATACCGTTTCTGGGATTATAGTTTGATTCATATCAACAATCTCCTTCATGAATCGCAATATATAGTACCAACAATCGATGTTGTTAGTTTGACGATGGCACTATAAAATAAAACATATAAGTCAATAAATATTTGTGCATTGATAGCAGTATAAGTTCAACATGCATTTTAGTGAAACAAAAAACTAATAAATACAATACCTGAAAAATAGAAGAACAATAGGGTTACAACGCAGAAATACGAACCAAAAAGAACAGCGCAGAAATACAAACAGTTCGTAGGAGAGTATGGTTTGCAGAAACAAAGATGGTTCGCAATGACAAGGAGAATGAAGAGGAAACAGGCATATGAAGTTTACGTAGTGAGAGTTAGTAACAAGGCAATATTGTCCGTAGGGTTTGCAATGAGAAGGAGAATGAAGAGGAGGAGAAAAGAAGCGTATGAAGTTTACGTAATGAAGAGGAAACTGAAGCGGTTTAGGGTTTAGGGATAGTATTTGAATGAGAATTGGTAGGGATAGTAACAAAGATGGAGATAGTTCGCAATGGAGATGGTTGGCAATATGGTTCGTATGGACATTAGGGTTCGCAATGAGAAGGACAATGAAGATGAGAAGGACAATGAAGATGAGAAGGACAATGAAGATGAGGAGGACTCTGAAGCGTAGTGAAGTTTACGAAATGAAAAGGAAACTGAAGCGGTTTACTGTTATATATAAAACCCTATTAAGGGCTCATTGAAAGAGCGTTGTAAAAGACATCCTTAACTTAGTTTTTAAAAGCCTATTACAGCGCTCTTTAAAAGAGCGCAGTAAAAGACATCCTTAACTTATTTTTTTAAAAGGCTATTACAGCGCTCTTTGAAAGAGCACTGTAAAAAACCTCCTTAACTTAATTTTTAATAGCATATTACAACGCTTTTTAATGTTAACTTTTTATTTGAAGTTTGCTATTTAATTAATATTATTTCATTTTTATTTTGACAGTGACGTTATTGTATTGATTGAGAAGAATTGTTATTTGTTCATAACTTTCAAGTCAAACACTACTCTATATAATTAATTATATAATGTCTTTTAAATATAAACTAGTATTTTATACATTAGTATTGAAAAAAGTTAAATTTAGTCCCAAAAAAGGTTAAATGGTTATAAAATTTTTTCAAAAAATTAAAATTTTATTCTAAAATGTCGAATATATTATTTTTACAGTTTGTTATAATATTATTTTTAAAGTTTAATGTTAGTAAAATTTGTTAAAAAAGTGTTAGTAAAATATTTGTACTAGTGTAAAAAATTTACTCAAATTAAAATGTTATCTTTTTTTTTTTTATTGTAGTTATTTATTTTGTTATGGTTTATTATGTTAGTAAAATGTTATTTTCTTAAGGAATTGTAAATTTTTTCAAAAACCAAATAATACTTATTTAAAAGAAAGCAAGTTCATAATATTCTAATTATGAAATATGTAATATTATATATATAAAATGCGTTAAGATTATTTTCAAAAGACATAAAACGTTCATATTTTAAAATGCTATAGTAGAGTTGTAAAAAAAAATTAAATAGAAATTACGTTGTTAATGTATATATGATAAATAAAATTTAAAGCATGTGAAAAATGTATTCATTTTAATGTAATTATTTTTATAAAATATAAGTTAATTTTTAAAAGCCTATTACAACGCTCTTTCAAAGAGCGCTGTAAAAGACATCCTTAACTTATTTTTTAAAAGTCTATTACACCGCTCTTTGAAATAGCGCTGTAAAAGACCTCATTAACTTATTTTTTAAAAGCCTATTACAGCGCTCTTTGAAAGAGCGCTGTAAAAGACCTCATTAACTTGTTTTTTAAAAGTCTATTACAGCGCTCTTTCAAAGAGCGCTGTAAAATACCTCCTTATTTTTCAAAAATCTATTACAACGCTTTTTGACAAAGCGCTATAAAAGACCTCCTTAACTTATTTTTTAAAAGCCTATTACAGCGGTCTTTGAATGAGCGATGTAAAAGACCTCCTTATTTTTTTTTTTAAAAAGCCTATTACAACGCTCTTTGAATGAGCACTATAAAAGACCTCCTTAATTAAATGACCTATTACAGCTAAATATTAAAATGCTCAATTCTGGCAGATCAAACAATAAAATTAGAT
This sequence comes from Cicer arietinum, assembly GCF_000331145.2. Taxonomy (NCBI): domain Eukaryota; kingdom Viridiplantae; phylum Streptophyta; class Magnoliopsida; order Fabales; family Fabaceae; genus Cicer; species Cicer arietinum. The sequence continues at coordinate 61,890,523 of NC_021165.2, read as the reverse complement.
GAACTCAATTCAGATTACATGGCTTATATAAAACAAATAAACACATTAAGATGTCATTCTTCTTTTCCTGGTGGGATTCACATTTGTTTGTCCATTAACGACACGAAACGATGGATTAATCCAAATTCCCTCATCATGATCATCTCTAAGATATAAACCATCATCAATTGAATCAATTTCATGTGGTTGTGAGGGTTCGTAGGGTTAGGACAACGTATTAAATTTGTTTTTATTTATTTAAAGTGAATGATTTTTATTTAAAGCGCAAGCCTTTTACAACGCTTGTATAAAAAACGCTCTAATAGGTCATTTAATTATATGAAAGTGCATGAATTTTATAGCGCTTTCACAAAAAGTGCTTTAAAAGCCATGTAAAATAAGGTGGGAGCGCTACATTTTACAGCGCTTGTGTTTAAAGCGTTCAAAAAGCGCTGTAAAAACTATGGAAGAGCGCTTCAATTTACAGCGCTTTTACAAAAAGTGTGGTTGTATCCTCTGTTATTTTTAAAAAAATTCTACAACAACGCTTGTATTTAATAAACGCTGTAATAGACGCGCTATAAAATGTCATTTTTGGCGTAATGTGCGCTTTATATGCACCTATTACTAAAACGTTGTAAAATTACTCTAAAAGAAGTGTTGAACGCTATAAACAGCTTAAAAAAAGTGTTGTACAAGATTATTTTTAGCGTAGTACTTCTTAATTAATTAATGGTTTTTTTTTTATTTTTAAATTAGAGACTTTGACTTAGATAAATAAAAATAAAGAAGGGGTTATATATTGAGTGCATGATGAGCGGTAGTTCTTTTAAAATTCTAAAATACTGAACTAACCGCTAATGATAAGGGAAAAAAGGTCTCATTCTTCTTCTTTTAATTTATTTTTTGTACGTTTATATAGTATTCTTAACACCATTGTCAACGATGCCCAATCTAATACTTAAAAATACATCCCAATAAATTCTTGCACAATCTTTATATAAAGTAATTGTTGAACTTCTTTTATTGTAAAAAGTAATAGTAATAAATTAAGTAGATGGTGTCTACTGATCTAATAATATTCTCCGAAAAGCAAAAATTGTAAAAGAACGTAGAAGAAACATAAAAAAAAAAAGGAAACAAAGGAATGTTTACTTCGATAATATGTGGTACAATTATGTAAATATGATAATTAATATACACAAACGCCAGGGTCAATAACATTTTCCTCCAATAGTAGTACGATACATGCAATTGTTAATCAAAATTAATTATAGGTCAAACACTACGCAATTCCAAACTTTATAGCTACGTTACAATAATCAATTGGTAAAAGGTTTCAAATAGTACACTAAACTTTATTTCCAAGGTTAAGGTCCACTAATGATCCAAACTAGCTAATTCAATAATACTAGTTTTTTTTTATTGAAGGAATCTAGAAATTCGTCAAACAGGGACGGATAAAAATAACTAAATGTTTAAATATGTTTTTAATTTATGTAAAATACCATTTTTTTTACTTTTAGTCTTTACAAAAGATACAATTAGTTTTTAAGGTCTTTGTAATTATACTATTTTATTTTCTTTTGGTCTTTGATGATTTATTTTAATCCCTACTAAATTTATTCATATAGAAGTTGACTTTTGCAACTTAATTTTAGTTGTATAAGGATTAAAATAAATTAACAAAGACAGAAAAACAAAAATTGGTGTTACACTAGTGTATATATCACATCAACTAAGAAAAACCAAAAAAATTACATGGACAAAAAACAAATGGTATATCTGCAGATATTAAGAGCATAATCAAACTAATTAATTAATAATAAATTTAAATAACATTAAATTACATTTCAATAATAATTTTTTGGGAGAAAATAAAAAAAGTTAAATAAATAGATAAAAAATAGTTAACACAATTTTAAATAGATTTAATTGTAGTTTTGATTATCTTATTTTTACTAATTTTTATCAAAATAGTAAAAATAAGTTAAATAAAAAAATGATGATTTGACATATTTTAAATAACATGACATATTATCTCATAATGCAGAACCATTTATAATAGAAATCGATTTTGTGATTCGATAAAAATTACTATTAGACCTTTTAAATATATAGTAAATGGTGTACGTAATTTTTTTTAAATAATAGTCAAAATGCAACCTTAAATTTTAAAAATAATAGATATAAAATAAATAAAAATTCAGGAAAAAATTGCTGAAAGCAAACCGAGATATGCGGCTTAATTAACGATTCACTACGCCAAAAATGACATTTAACAGCGCCCCTTTTACAGCGCTTGCTAAACACAAGCGCTGTTGTAAATATATTTTAAAAATAACGAAGCCTTTTACAGCGCTTTTGTTGACAAGCGCTGTAAAACAAGCGCTGTTGTAGGTCATATAACGTTTGCGCATAACGTTATAAGGCTTTTACAGCGCTTGTCAAAAGAGCGCTTTAAATGAAGCGCTTTAGCGTATTAGTTACAGCGCTTTTTTCATAAGCGCTGTAAACACATGCGCTTTCAAATATTTGAACTACCTTATACAGCGCTTTTTTCACAAGCGCTGTAAAATACATGCGCTTTCATTGAATTTAACTACCTATTACAGCGCTTTTTTCACAAGCGCTGTAAACTACATCTTTCAAATAATTTTATACGTTGGAAACCCTCATATCCTCTACATCTTTCAAATAATTATATACGTTGGGAACCCTAATATCCTCTACGTCTTTCAAATAATTATATACGTTGGAAACCCTCATATCCTCTACATCTTTCAAATAATTATATACGTTGGAAACCCTCATATCCTCTACATCTTTCAAATAATTATATACGTTGGAAACCCTCATATCCTCTACATCTTTCAAATAATTATATACGTTGGGAACCCTAATATCCTCTACGTACTGTGCGGCCATCTACGTTGTCTAAGGTATTTTTTACACATGATCTGTTATGTTTTGAAATTGTCAAAAATTGTCAAAAACTCATACCACATGATCTGTTCTGTTTTGAAATTGTTAGTTGATATTGGTTTCTTTTTGAAACTTGTTGATATGTTTTGAAAGCTTATTATTTTTGTAACTGCATTTATATAGGTGGTATAATATGGATAGAAAATGGATGTTAGCCAATCGATTGTCAAAAGAGTATGAAATTGGAGTGAAGGAGTTTGTTGAGTTTGCAGTGAAGAATGCAAAAGATCCAAATAGAGTAGTTTGTCCTTGTTTAAAATGTTGTTTTGGAAAACGTGTTAGAGAAGATGAATTAGAAGGACATCTAGTATGTAATGGAATTGATCAAAGCTACACATGTTGGATAAGACATGGTGAGAAAAAAAAAAGGAAACATTAATTTTGAGAATAGTTCGACATATGCTTCAACTGACTTCGATACAGATACATATGAGCCGGACCGAGTTGATGAGATTGCAAAAGCAGTTGAAGAAGATCTTCGAGATTGTCCTAAAATGTTTGAAAGTTTGTTGAGTGATGCAGAGAAAGAATTATATAATGGTTGTACTAAATTCACAAGACTGTCAGCGATATTAAAGTTGTACAACTTAAAAGCGAGTAATGGATGGTCTGATAAAAGCTTTACAGAATTATTAACACTCATAAAAGATATGTTGCCAGATGATAATGAACTTCCCAGTCGAACCTACGAGGCTAAACGGATTTTGTGTTCTATTGGAATGAGTTACGAAAGGATTCATGCGTGTCCTAACGATTGCATTTTATTTCGAAACGAATATGAACTACTTAAGGCGTGTCCGAAATGCAATGTCTCTCGATATAAGAAGAAAGAATCTACTCCAGCAAAAGTCGTGTGGTATTTTCCTATAATACCAAGATTTAGGCGCATGTATCGCAGTGAAGAAGATTCAAAACACTTGACATGGCATGCAGATGAAAGAATTAGAGATGGAATGTTTCGACACCCTGCAGATTCCCCACAATGGGCAAAAATTGATCACGAGTATCCTGAATTCGGGATAGAGTCAAGAAATCTAAGACTTGCACTTTCTACTGATGGAATGAATCCACATGGTCTTCAAAGCATCTCACATAGCACGTGGCCTGTGATTTTGGTAATATATAACCTACCTCCATGGTTATGTATGAAGCGTAAGTTTATGATGTTGTCTCTGTTAATTTCTGGACCCAAACAACCGGGGAATGATATCGACGTATACTTGACTCCTCTAATCGAAAATTTAAAAAGTATGTGGGAGACAGGTGTGGAAGTTTATGATGGGTATAAGAAAGAATGTTTCAATTTGAGGGCTATGTTGTTCGGCACAATTAATGATTTTCCAGCATATGGTAATTTATCAGGATATAGCATTAAAGGTCAGTGTGCATGTCCTATATGTGAAGAGAGTACAAATTGGATGCGGTTGAAACATTGTAAGAAGAATGTGTTTCTTGGACATCGTAGATTTTTACCTTATAGTCATCAGTATCGTGGGTGGAGAAATGCATTCAATGGAAAATCAGAGGAAGGTAAAGCTCCTTTAGCACCGACTGGATATCAAATACTTGAAAAAGTACAAGGTTTGACCAATAAATTTGGCAAACCTTTTGCGGGAGAGCTGGTGAAAACTGGGTGGAAGAAAAAGTCAATTTTCTTTGAATTGCCATATTGGAAGTCATTGTATGTAAGACATTTCCTCGATGTGATGCATATTGAGAAAAATGTATTTGAAAGTGTTATTGGTACGTTACTCAATGTTCCAGGAAAGTCTAAAGATGGCGTCAATGCAAGATTGGACTTGGTCGATATGGGAATAAGAAATGAACTGGCTCCAGTAAAGAAAGGAAATCGCACATATCTACCTCCAGCCGCTCATACTCTATCTAGAAAGGAAAAAATTGTTTTATGTAAATTTCTACACGAAGTTAAAGTTCCAGAAGGATACTCTTCGAACATTAAAAATTTGGTTTGTATGAAAGACCTCAAGTTAAAAGGTTTGAAGACCCATGATTGTCATATTATAATGGAGCATTTGCTACCAATAGGTATACGTTCCATTTTACCTGAAAAAGTTCGACTAGCCTTAACTAGATTATGTTTCTTCTTCAGGGAAATTTGTAGTAAAGTGATCGACCCTCAGAAATTACCGACATTGCAGAGGGAAATTGTTGTTACTTTGTGTGAGCTTGAAATGTATTTCCCACCATCGTTTTTTGATATAATGGTTCACCTTACTGTTCATCTGGTTAAGGAGACACAACTTTGTGGGCCAGCTTATATGAGATGGATGTATCCGATAGAACGATATATGAAAATATTAAAAGGGTACGTAAAAAGTAGAAGTCGACCAGAAGGTTGTATTGCTGAACGATACATTGTTGAAGAGGCTGCTGAATTTTGTACTGAATATCTGTCCAATGTTGAATCCATAGGGCTTCCCATGTCTCGTCATTCGGGAAGACTATCAGGAGAAGGGATAACTGGAAGGAGACTACTGACTATATCAAGGACAGAATGGGAGCAGGCACAATTGTATGTTCTGCACAATGATGATGAGGTTCAACCGTATGTTACAATACACATTGATCAGTTATCTCGTTTGAACATGAATAGGAATCAAAATTGGATAACTCGAGAGCACAATCGAAGTTTTGTAACATGGTTAAAAAATCACATAATGTCAAAATTTGATATAGACCCCGGATCAATTTCAAATAGATTGAGGTGGCTAGCAAATGGTCCGAGCTTACATGTCTTTTCTTACACTGGTTATGTTATTAACGGCTACACATTTTATACCAAAGAACAAGATGATCAGACCACTATGCAAAATAGTGGAGTCACTCTCGTAGCTGAAGCGATGCATGTCTCAAGTGCAAAAGACAAAAACCCAATATATGCAAATCTATCATATTTTGGGGTTATCGAGCGCATATGGGAGTTAGACTACACAATGTTTCGTGTTCCCATATTTGGTTGCAAGTGGGTCGATAATAATAATGGCGTTCGGATTGATGAGTCAGGATTCTTGCTTGTCGATTTTAATAGGGTGGGATACAAAGACGAGCCTTTTATTTTAGCGTCGCAAGCTCAACAAGTGTTTTATGTCACTGATCCTTCTAATGATAAATGGTCTGTTGTCCTATCGACCAATAAAATAAGTGATGATAACAATAATGATGAAGATGTTGGTAATGATCTTTTATTTGCAACATCACAACAACCACATGAAATTGATTCAACTGATGATGGTTTATATCTTAGAGATGATCATGATGAGGGAATTTGGATTAATCCATCGTTTCGTATTGTAAATGGACAAACAAATGTGAATGTCACCAGGAAAAGAAGAAGGGCATCTTAATGTATATATATGTTTAATTGTTTTATATAAGCTATGCATGTAATCTGAACTGTGTTATTGTAAATATGCATGTAATCTGAATTGAGTGTTTTATACTAAGTTCTGATTAATTTATTTTCTGATTAATTTATTTTCTGCTTATATTTAGCTTGATTTGAGTGTTTTATACCAAGTTCATGTAACAATGAGTGTTTTATATTTAGCTTGATTTACATGAACTGAACTGAATATAAATTAGTAATTTACATGAACTGAACTGAACTGAATAGAGAGATTCTCTTTTGCTCAGTGCATATATATATATAGATTCTTCAGAATACTCATTTCTAATAATTCATCATCTCCTAAAGTATTGTGATAAAGACAATGATAACAATATTTTTAATCCAATAAACAATGATAAAAATGTTTTTAATGTCATCCCAACCCAAATAAACCAAACACAAAAATAAAATAAAGAGACATTTTACAGCGCTTATCTTAAAAAGCGCTGTAAAAGATCCTTTTAAAAATGCCCTCGTCAAACAAATAACATCGACTGTGGGTACTACGTATTGAGATTCATGAAGGAGATTGTTGAGAAGAATAAAACTATTATCCCAGAAACGGTACAGTATTTTTATTATATGATTTTCATATATAAATTATCTATATATTTGATACTAACTTAATATAATATGTTCAATTTTTATATTGCAGTACTTTGACAATTCCAGTCCATCATATTCTGAGGAAGATCTGATGGAATTAAAGGAAGACTGGTGTCAGTATGTGCTTGACATGCAAATTATTTGAGTTTCTGGGAAATAGCTTGCTGCTGGGCAAGGGATCTGAATATTATATGGTAGCTAGTGCATATTATGTATATTCTGTTAGTTATGTTATGTAAATGATCATAGGACACAATATATGAACATGCATATGGATCTGAATGTAGTTTAGGTTGTAAATTAGGTTATATATATATGTATCTGAATGTAGTTAATTAGGTTGTAAATTAGGTTATATATACGTATCTGAATGTAGTTAATTAGGTTGTAAATTAGGTTATATATATGTATCTGAATGTAGTTAAATAGGTTGTAAATTACAGAGTTACATATATGTTAATTAAGTTACAGAGTTTTGATTTCTGTTCTACTGATTGTGTGAACTGCTTATGGTATTTGAATATGTTTTGTTGTTGTGTGCACTGATTGTGAACTGATTTTGGATACAAAGATAAAAGACAGCGCTTTCTAAAAAAAATGCCATAAAAAGCTAAAAAGTGCTTTTCATTTCAAATATTTAATTTACAGCGTTAAAAAAAAAAACACATTTTACAGCGCTTTTTTTAAAAAGCGCTGTAAAATGTTGTTGTAAAGCGCTATAATGGTGTACATTTTACAGCGCTTTCTTGAGAAAGCGCTGTAAAATGTACAACAAAAGCGCTGTAAATTGCAGACCCATAATTTCATATAATGGGTGTGCATTTTACAGCGCTTTCTCAAAAACGCGCTGTAAAATGCAGACCCATAATTTCATATAATGGGTGTGCATTTTACAGCGTTTTTGTTAAAAAGCGCTCTAAAAGCAGACCCATAACTCATAATGGGTGTGCATTTTACAGCGCTTTTGTTAAAAATCGCTCTAAAAGCAGACCCATAACTCATAAATGGGTGTGCATTTTACAGCGCTTTGTTGAAAAAGCGCTGTAAAATGTACATAACAAGCGCACGTTATATTTACATGTTTTATAGCGCTTTTTTAAAAGTGTTGTTGTATCTTTTACAGCGCTCGATTCCACAACGCTTTTTTTAAAAAAAAAACGTTGTAAATGGATTAAAAAAAGCGCTGTAAAATGCAGTTTTTCGCATAGTGATTGATAAGTACCGCAAACTTCCATAATGCTTTTTGGCGTGATAAAGAGTAACGAAAAGAAATATGTAATTTTGCCTTCTTGAGATTTGGTTAAAATGGAAGAAACTAAAATAGTCTTATATTGTTTAAAATTATAAAATAATAAAGATTAAAAGTTATATGACTTTAATTTTTCATTATAATTCACCATACTTTAAATATGTATATGGTTCTATTATTTTCTCTTATATTTTTGTATTAGAGTTTTGTGAGATGTAATTCAAATATTTGCTTTGGAGAATGCGTGTGTATTGGGGTTAGGTGAGAGTATGAGAAAAGTCTATGTATTATAACGATATTCATATAGTGTTATTCTATAGTTGTCGTAGTTTTTTTCTTTTTGATTTTAGAGTTTTTTATTTTATATTATTATGTTTTGATTGATATTTTAATTTTTCTAATTGTTTGTTTATTTTTTCAACATTTATTTTTGAGTCAAGTGTGAGTGGTGAAGTCTCACGTTGAATAAAAATATGATAAATATTAGATATATAAAAGTAGTGATTCATATAAATTAATGTTTTAAGTTTTTTGATTAAAATGTAGTATTAAAAACTTTTGTGAATTTTATAACATTTGATATACTATTGCTCTCGTGCTCCAAAGAATAGTATACTCTTGAAATAGTAAAAGATTATATAAGACAAAGAACAAAAATCATTTTAAACCAAATATTAAGGTGCACCGTGAAATTATTTCCATGATTTATTATATGTATATTTTTTGAGTCATTTAATTTTATATGAAAATTCTTTAAATTCTTAAATTCTTTAAATTCAAGTAAAGCACCAAAACAACTCAAAGAAGCAAACTAAATACCATAAGTTTAAACATAACTTAACCTACACAATGTGTGGGTGAGATATTCTTGAATATTTTTTGTAGAGCTATAAGAGAAATATCTAAAATATCATACATGTAATCCTAATATGAATCAAACACTCTAACATGACATAAAATACATTTGAAGATTCATCTAGTTTATACAGTTAACACGTCTGATGAGTTGCTTTCGAAAAGTGTGTCTAGAGTTTGATCAAGACATCATATTGAGGCCAAGACAACACAAAATAAAAGCTAGAAAGACAAGTCTACAACTTTAATGAAAATACAAAGATAGAAATAATACATACAAAGATTAGATATCTAACAATTCTATCTACATAAAAATTGAAGTTGAGACCCCTTCATTTAATGAACATTTACATTCGAAAAGAGAAAGACATATCGAATAAATAATAATTAATAATAATAATTTAATAGAGATAGACATTTATTATTATTACTATTATTATTATTATTATTATTACTATTATTATTATTATTATTATTAAAATTATTATTATTATTATTATTATTATTATTAAAATTATTATTATTATTATTATTATTATTATTATTATTATTATTATTATTATGTGTTTATCTTTCTCTAATTAAAATGATCATTTAATAGAGAAGATTTTAAGTGAAAAAACAATATACATTGTATTTCTATCATGGTCTACATTGTATTTACTCTAATACAATTCTTTACTTTTAAGTGAAATCCTGTTAATTGTTTTATCAAAAAAAGAAAATGATATAGCACTTTACAAGAATGTTAATGTGAAAAGCATGTATCACTTATCAATAATCGTTGATTAGAGCCTTACTGACTGCATTCATATATCTTTATCCCTTTCACCGCCCACATATTTGGAATGTGATTCTTTCTCTATTATATAATATTTAATTTAATATATAACATATACTAGTATATTATTAGTAAAGGACTTTTTTAAATAATTTTGTAAAAGCATAAATTCCACCAAATGTGCTTAGGTTTCGCTCGTCCGAATTTGGTAGGATCACCCTTCTATTTTTTGGTGAGGGGAAGTTGATCATGTGAGAGCAAGACCAAAATATCCAACCCATTAATTAATCAATATTTCTTGATTAGTAAGGAACCTTTTTTTTTTTTTGTGGCAAAAGATTATTAGGGACTTGACATCTATTACATCATGATTCACTAAAACAATATAAACCGCAATAGAATTTTAGAAATACAAAATATGAAATTTATCTCTAATTGTGTATCTAAATTTGATGATTGATGAATTAGTGATTAATTTTATTTTTCGATTTTTACATGATACAAGCTCCAATTAAGCTTTGCTCTGTTTGGTAAGAACAAAGACGTGGTTTATAGCTATTGAGTTAAAAGGCGTTTTGGGGTCATTTTAGTAGGTTAAGAGTAACTATACATGTGGATTGAATATCGTTAGCATGTTTGGAACTGCGTTTCTATTGTTTTTCTCGTGTCCAAAAGCCATTTTAAAGTGAATATTAATACAAAGCTATAATTTTTAGCGTTAGTCGGATGTGCGGCTATGTCGTGGAAACAAATAGTGACCACATCTTTACACAATTTTAAGACACTAAATGTAAGAAGTGATATTATTTATATAGTGTTTGACATTCACTTTTACATATAATGTGAGACTCTTAATCATATTTTCTACTTTTCAACATGTGTAAGTTCATTTCACATTTTGTATTTTTTCACAAATGTGAGTTCGTTTGTTCATCAAGGTGTGCTCGCCTCACGGATTTTTTTTCCTCAACATACATTTGCATCATCGTTGACACTATAAACATCAACAGAACTCTTCGTTTGACCACCATATTGTCAAGAAGACTTTTGATATAAGGAATTTGTAACCTTTGTCGAACCATCGGCTCTTAAATTGATGTCGGATAATGATGGGGTTTGAAGACCATTTCATTGGGTTAAGAGTAATCAGCTACATAAGATAGTTGAACACTACATCTTCACCCAAAAATTTAAAGTATTAAGTATATAGATCATCTTACTTATTTGATGGTAAACATCTAGATTTTCATTCAATATGGACACTTACCTCACACTTGATATACCAACAATAACAAGTAAGTTCCCATAATCTAATAAGACTTGTTTAATAACGATTCTTGTAGAGTTTATAATGGTTTTCTTACTAACGCATAACATTTTTTGATATACTTCTTGAAATAACATTTAAGCACATACCATTTTTCTATATTTTTTCACTCATTAATCGACATCGATTATAATTTCATGAGTTATCAAGTAACTTAAACCAACTTATTTGATTTTTTTCCTAACATACTCTTAGCAATAAAAATTATGTGTAAGAGAACATAGTAGAAAAATATGAATCAAATATTATTTTAATCTCTTAAAGTGTATAACGTTGTTACTTTAGTTTCTCATACAACAAAAAATTCAAATTAATCTTCGAATTATCAAAACATAAGTCAATTTAGTCTCTGACGTCATAATGATCACATACTATTTTGACAGTAAATTGTATCTTTTACGAACTTTTATTATAATAAATTATATCTTTCAATAACTCTGTTAATTATTTAAAGACTAATTTAATATTTTTTCGAAATCAATTATAAAATGCTTAAATATTACACTTTCATGGACGAAAATAGTAAATTACCACAAAAATGCAAGTGAAATTTTACAACATTTCTAGCTAAAAGAAATACTTTGCTTAAAATAGATATTTTTATAGATAGTTAATTGGATGGATAAATAAAAATAAAATGTAGCTGATCAAGCAAGCACATATACTCAGTGGTGGTTGCCAGTTGCCATGTAAATATCTTGGAGTGGCATCTGCCTTGGCACTCTACAAGTCGACCATTTGGTTCAAATTGAAAAGAAATAGAAAAAATAAAAATGAACTTAGTTGATAAGCTTTGTAGGTTGAGTGGTGTTGCTTTATAATTTATTATATAGGCAGACAAGGCGCATCTGGTTACTCTATTTGCATTCCTCAGTTTGTGGCAAAACATACACTACTACTATACTTGCCTTTCAATTTCTCAATGTATTCATTATTAATTAAAAAAACTTATGTCACATGGTATTTCGTATGCTTTGGTATTATTCTATATTAATAATTATAAATATAATTGGTCTCATTATTTAGAAATAAAATATAAATAAATATTATCTATTTTTATTTTTTATTTTCACTATCATATTGAGTGATACTTAAGCAGAAAAAAAATATTTAAAAATAAATGTTATTAATAATTTTTAATATAATTTTAGTTATTTTTATTTTATATTATTCTTTAATGATTACTATATGCATAACTTTTAAAATATTATTATATTTTTTTATTCATAATAGTGAAAAACTCACTAATAGTTAAAATGGGTAGTTTAATAAAATGATTTTTCTGTTTTTTTATAATTATTACATTTCTTAATATTTATACAACAACTTTAAACGACATTTGTTGTGAGACAAATAAAATAATGTCAATTTATTTGAAATACCCATTGTTTAATTTAATTTAATTTGAAATATTTCGACGAATCAATTTATTAGTCATCCAAAATAATTTAAATATAAACTTAAATTTTTATTTAAATTGGAAAAATTAAATGTGATCAATGAATTTTTTTCATAGGTAATTTACTCATTTATATTTCATTTGAAATGGAGTACTACATGCTTTAGTTTTATTTTTATTTTTATTTTTTTGCTTTGAATTGATCAACATCATAACCTTTTTAGTATGCACCTAGTGGTGGATAAATTGGTCCTATATGTGTGTACAAACCACAAAACTTCTATACGTACAAATGCAAACTAAACAGAGACAAAAGAGGGTCAAGAAAGATAAAGAGAAATGAGGTGAGGCTTGTATAAAAAAGGGGTCCTCAAAATGAAGACGTGACGAGCATTCATTTGTTTTCCCACATACAAATATATTCCATTAAGGCTATGAGATTGTGTTGTGTGTTTTTTAGCCGCCAATCATATCTCTTCCTACAAAGTTGATTCCTTTGCTTCCTTCTTAAGCCATAATTTCGACCAATAAATGTCCTTTTCTGTCTCACCTATAATTGGTAACATTACTTATGTGCATGCTGTCCGTGCTTTTTCTTCATTTAGTAAGGTTATGGTGCAATATTGTCATTTCTTCTACTCTCTCTTTATACAACAATAGTATTCTTAGACTTAATTAAAAATTAAACTAAAAATAAAATTAAACATGTGATTTTTTAAGTTAGATTTAAATCTCATATAGAGTTTTTAAGATTTTTTTCACAATTAAGTCATTTTTACTTCATTGTTAACGTTTCATTCCGTTAACAAAGTTATTCTTTATGTAATAGCTCGTTTTCATTTTTAAAAGAACTCATTTGGTCGTTAAGTTCATCATTTGTCTGTTAGGATTCTTTAATGTGCATCTCCTTTCTTATTGTATTTCTGTTCAAACTCAAAAATTTCAGCTTTTTCTTCATCCTCTTTATTATCTTTTTCTTCTTCATCGTCTTATAATCTTCATCCAACATCAACTTGGAGATCTTGATGGTGGAGGTTTCAGAGGATAGAGGGACTTCAAAATACCTAAATATTTTTTACAAGAGCATGTCATACATGACTATGTTTTTCTTGTAGTCCTTCGTAGTGGCATCAATCATATTTTGCAATATGATGAAGGGTAGGTTGACCCTCTTGCACGCGAGGATATGATGAATGATCAAAGCATCGTTTTCAGAGACGTACTCGTGACTTCCACAGTGTGATAAGATGAAATGTTGGTTGATAATACTAAACACCTTGCATATGGGCTTTAGGGATGCATACAAGTGGTTTTTGCAGCCCTCCTAAAAGATTTCAGCATGCACGTCCTTCTTGCTCAGATTGAGAAATGAGTACCCGTTCTTACCGAAGATGGACGGTCCATCATTTGGGAGGTCAAGGATGGTGGCTAGAATATCAAGGGTTAAACGAATCTCAATACCCTTGAGAGTGGTCACCAAGAACGACTTCTTAGGAAAGGTCTGGGCTCTAGAGTAGAAGGCCTCACTACATCCGGGTAATAGCAGTCAGAGATTTGCATAAATTTGGTCCAACCAAGAGCATCTGTGTCGGTTTTGATAGAGGTGCCCTCGATAAGCAAGTTTTCAAGCAAGAAAACTCGACCAATTCCTACAGGTCGCATGACCCACTTTGCAAAGTAGGTTTTATGTAAGGTTGATAGAATGAATGAAGGGAAGCGTATTTTGGGGCCAATTTTGGGAGGGTGGGTGGGAGATGGAGAACATTATGGATTTATAGTAGGAGGAGTAGAACGTTCTGGTGAGGCAGAAGGAGAACATTTTGGAGAAGGTGGAGAACGTTCTCGAGGCTTTTGCTTAGGAGAAGTTGTTTTGCCTCTTTGGGGATTTTTTAGCTTTTTTTTTCCAAAAACTGGGAGAGAGTAATGGTAGTTTTGACCTTTTATTTTTGTGTTGGTGAAGTTTTAGATGAAGACGGTTGAGAAGGTTTTGAAGATGAGAATATTTTATTCATGGATTTTCTCTTTTGGTTTGGGGGTGTGGAGAAAGAAGGTTCAATTTGGAATGAGGAGGTGGATGGTTCAGATGGTTTGATACATGTTGATGTCTTTGTAGGGTTTGATGTGGAAGGCTCAGAATTGTCACTATCAGAGATGACAAAGATTGTAGGTTTTGAGGGTTTAACCTTAGAGGTACCGATTCCAGCGAATACTCTCATAGAGCGTCTCTTTGACTCCATATGTTTAGGGAAGGATGAACGAAGGTGAGGGGGAACTTCATTTAGGTTTGGAAGAGGACATTGAAAGAGAGGGGGAAGAACAGTTGACAGTGGGTTAGGGTTGGAATCTTCTCTAGGGCTGGATTTAGGAGAGGAAGATAAGTAATCTGAAAAGGTTTTATTAGACGGTTCTTAAGGAGGAGTTGGTCTTGGTGGAGGTTATGGTGATCGATTGTGAAATGGTGAAGATGAAATAGATGAAGAGGACGAAGGTGCATTAGGGCATACGTTATTTCGAGTAGTCATTTTAGTACGAGCCATTTCAATTTTTTTTTTCAGAAAATGGTTTGGAGGTTTTGAAAAGTTTGGGAGTTCCAGATTTTGGAAGAAGAAGAAGAAAATTGTTTTTAGGGAAGATGAATAACCGTGATGATGATTTACAATTTTTTCACTTTGTTGGGAAAGTGAAGTGACTGATTGGTGTTGGAAAAGAGGAGAAGTGACAGTGTGGCAGTTCTTTTGCATACAAGAATACACGTCTCATTAATGCCACAAAAAATAGATTTTGCAGATTTTTTAGGGAAAAAAAAGGAGAATGATGCGCGCTGATGAGCAGAAATAGAAAATGATGCACGTAGGAAACGCAGAACGTTTAACGTTCTCCATTTATTGCTGAATTAGATTTTAATGCAAACTAGTTGGATTTTTTTTATAATTCTCAGTTTTTCCTTGATAAAATTAAAACTTTCCTCTACAAGGGTCTTGGTAAAAATATCAGCAAATTGTTTTTGAGTATCAACAAATATTAATTCAACTTCTTTTTTATTAACAAGATCACGAATAAAATGATGTTTTATTTCTATGTGTTTGGATCTTAAATGTTGAATAGGATTTTTTGACAGATTTATAGCACTTGTATTATCAGAGTAAATTGGAACACTTGAATAACTTACAGAGTAGTCTTCAAGTTGATTTTTTATCCAAATAACTTTAGAGCAACAATTTGCAGCTGAGACATATTCAACTTCGGTTGTTGAGAGAGCAATTGTGTTTTGTTGAGAAAACATTCTTATTAATGCTTTTGTAAGAAACTCACATGCTCCACTTGTGCTTTTTCATTCAATTTTATATCCAGCATAATTAGTGTCGCAGTAAGCTACAAGATCAAAATGAGAACCTTTTCATACCAAAGGCTAATATTAGTAGTACCAATGAGATATCTAAAAATTATTTTGTCGATAGTTAAATGAGATTTTTTAGGTGCTGATTGAAATATAGCACATAATCCTACTGCAAACACAATGTCAGGTCTACTAGCAGTTAAATAAAGCAAAGATCCTATTATGCCCCTATACTTTGTTTCAGAAATAGATTTTCCATTTTCATCTTGGTCTAATGAAGAAGATGGATGCATATGAGTAATCATAATTTTAGCTTCATTCATTTTATATTTTGTTAAGAGATATTTAATATATTTTTCTTGACATATAAAAATGCCATCTTTATGTTGGTTAATTTGCATGCCAAGAAAATATCTTAATTCTTCCATCATACTCATTTAAAATTCACTTTGCATGAATTTTGAAAAAGCATCACACATTTTCTCATTAGTTGAGCCAAGGATAATATCATCGATATACACTTGAACAATAAGTAAATCATTTTAAACATTTTTCTTGAATAGTGTAGTGTCAATCTTTCCTCTAGAAAATCCATTTTTTATTAAAAAGGAACTAAGTCGTTCATACTAAGCTATTGGTGCTTGTTTTAAACCATGTAGAGCTTTGGTGAGTTTAAAAATATGACTTGGTTTTGATTGATCTTCAAAACCGGGAGGTTGACGCACATAAACTTGTTCATTTAAAAAACCATTTAAGAATTTACATTTAACATCCATTTAAAAGAGTTTAATAAGTTTATGAGATGCATATGCAAGAAGAATTCATATAGCTTCTAAACTTGCGACGGTAGCAAAAGTTTCATCATAATCTATACCTTCTTGTTGATTGTAACCTTGAGCAACCAACCTTCCTTTGTTTCTCACAACCTTACCTTCTTCATCTAGTTTTTTTTTAATACCCATCTTGTTTCTATAATGGTTTGATCGTGTGGATCTGGAACCAGATTCCAGACTTCATTCTTCATTCTTCATTCTTCTCGAGTTGAAAAAGTTCTTCCTTCATCAATTCAATCCAAGATTGATCAACTATGGCTTCTTTGATGGATTTTGGTTCAATTTGGGAGATCATTGCCATGTTATTGTTGCCCTCATCCTTGAATGACATTCTTGTTCTAATTTCATCAACAGTATCTCAAATGATTTGATTTTGAGGGTGACCACTAATCGTTCTCCAGCTTCTAGGAGGAGAATGAAACGAAGATTGTTTATCAATCTGGGTTTCCTAGAGAACATTTTACTACTATTGTTGCCCAGAATGTTATTCTTCTTCCTCATCTTTTTACTAATATCAAAATCATCAAATAATATATGCATGTTGATTTCAATAATTTTGGTTTTTAAATTGAAACACACGATACCCTTTAGAATCAGTTGAGTAACCCAAAAATATAGCTTTGTCCGATTTTGCATCAAACTTTCCAAGAGTTTCTTTGTTGTTCAAGGTATAACAATATAAACCAAAAATGTGAAAATATGATATGTTTGGCTTCCCATTTTTCTAGATTTCATATGGTGTTTTGTTTATGATCTTTCTTATGGATACATAGCTTAAAATATAGCATGATGTATTGACAACTTCAGCCCAAAAATATTTTTCAACATTAGTCTCTTCCAAGATTGTTCTTGTTATTTCTTGTAAGGTTCTATTTTTTTTTTCAACAACTCCATTTTGTTGAGGAGTTCTTGCACAAGATAGATTATGAGCAATACCAAGTTCTTCAAGGAAGGTTTTAAAAGAGGCATATATAAATTCTCTTCCATGATCACTTCTTATAGAAATTATGCTAGAATCTTTTTCATTTTGTACCTTTTTACAAAAGATTTTAAAGGCATCAAAAACATCATCTTTTTGTTTTAAAAATAATACCCAAGTGTATCGTGAGAAATCATCAATAATGACAAAGCCATATTTGGTTCCTCCTAAACTTGTTGTTTTAACAGGGGGAAATAGATCTATGTGAAGCAGCTCAAGAGCTCTATTTGTGGATATAAACACTTTTGAACGAAAACTACTTTTGACATGTTTTCCCTTAGCACATGTTTCACATACTTTATCTTTTTCAAAATTCAATTTTGGTAATCCTCTAACAAGTTCTAGTTTTGAAATTTTTGAAATAGTTTTCATGCTATCATGTTTCCGCTTATGCCAAATCCATTTATCTTTATTGATAGACATGAAGCATGATTCATCAGGTAGTTCTTCAAGATATAAAACATAAAGATTTTTCTTTCTAGTTCCAGAAAACACTACTTACCCATATTTTGTTGTTATGATTTCACAAAAGTTAGGTTTGAAAATAACTTCAAAGTCATTGTCACATATTTGACTTATGCTTAAGAGATTATGTTCCAGACCTTCCACATATTAAACATCACTTATTTGGTCAAAATTTTCTTACCAATTATTCATTTACCTTTAACCCGAGCTTGATTATCATTCCCAAAGGTGATTGATCCTCCATCTTTCTTGACGAAGGACATGAAACAGTTTTTATCACCTGTCATATGTCTTGAACAACCATTGTCCAAGAACCATGGTTTTTTCTTAACACTTCGAAATCCAACCTACATGTTTTGTTACATTAACTTTAGGTACCCATTTGGTCTTGGGGTCCTTGAGGGTTAGTTTTGAATTTTGATTCCTTCTTAATATGGCATGTTGATTAAAAGTGGTCAATCTTAGAACAGGACGAACATCTAGTGATTTGTTTTTGAAAAGGTTTAGAAAACTGAGTTTTAACTGGTTTTGGTAAAATTCCAGAACATTCTCCTTTTACTACATTAGCTGGAGACTTTTTTTTTCTTGATTTTCTCATCTATTTTCTTAAAATAACATCCCAATCTTGCTGCAATATGAACATTTAATTTTGCATTTACCTTCTTTTCTTTCCAAAACAAGAAAAATTTCAATATATTTTAATTTTTTGAGTTTGATTGCAACCAAGACCAACTTTATCAAATATACCTATTTGATATCCCATGATTTTTTGAAATGTTTAAGTGACTTTAATGAAATTTGACAAATCATTTTTAAGAAGTTAACTCCAGCTTTAAGGAGAACGTTCTCCTTTTGAAATGCATAATGTTCTAGACTTTCTTGATTTTCAATTTTAAAATCTTTGAGCTGAGATTCTTTCAGATTTTGAATGATCTCTTTAAGCTTATCATTGAGAGCTTGAGTTTTTTCTTTCTCTTTTTTTTCTTTGTGAAATATTTCTTTTGAAGAACTACACTTTTTAACAAGAAAGATTGAATCATTTAGCAAGTTGTCAAATTCTTTTCCCATTTGTTCACACAAAAGACAAGGTTCATAATTTGTTACCTCATTTTCTTCAGTATTTTTTATTAAGCATATGTTGGCTTTTTCATCAGATTCATCTTAGTTATCCCATGTGGTCATCATTGATTTCTTTTTGAAAAGGAAATATGTTTGAATCTTTTTTACTTAGGGGACATTCAGATTTGTAATGTCCCAACTTATTACACCGTAAACCCTAATGTCCCAACTTAGGGGACATTCAGATTTGTATGTTTGAATGTTTTGGGACTTTCTCTTTTGTTTGGAAATCCCTTCTTGATCTGATCTCTTTTTCTCATCATTCTTTGAATTCTACAAGTGAGAAGGACAATTTCTTCATCAGCATCTTCATGTCCAGTTTTTTTTTATTCTTCTTTTGTTTGTGCTGATATACTTTCTTAAGATTCTTTCAAGGATATTGCTTTTCTTTTATTGGTTGGTTTGTCTTCTTGTAACAATACTTCATGTACTCTTAATGTTCCAATTAGTTCTTCTAATGCAAACACTTCAAGATTTTTGGCTTGGCTTCTATCTGTCACCATTGGTCTCCATAAGGTTGGAAGACATCTTATGATCTTTCTCACTATGTCTTGTACTGAGTAAGCCTTTCCAAAAGAACGCATCTCATTCACTATTGTTGTGAACCTTAAGTATATTTCATCAATGGTTTCTCCTTCATTCATTTCGAACAGCTCAAACGTCCTTATGCCAATGTTTATTCTTGTTTCTTTGACATGGCTTGTTCCTTCATGATGATTTTCCAGTGTATCCCATACTTCTTTAGCAATTGTGCATTCATTAACTCTTCCGCTTTCCTCCTCGCTCAAGGCACATGATAAGAATAATTGAGCTTTAGAATTTATGAGTACATTAGTTTTATCTTCAGGTGTCCAGTCGGTTTCTTTCTTTTCAGCAGAGATTGAATCATTTTGATCAACTCTTGGTATGAAATCTCCATCTGTAATGATGCGCCACATTCCTGTATCTTGAGATTTCAGAAACAGCTGCATGTTGTTCTTATAGAAGTAGTAACCAATTCCATCAAAATAGGATGGACTGTTTGAAAATCCTCCTTCCACAATGTATTTTTCTTTTGACATTTTTTTTCTAGATCTTTTACTCTAGCACTTGTTAAAGTGTTTACTCTTTAGAGACCTTGCTCTTATGCCAATTGACATAGCAATGTCAATTTAAAAGGAATGGGTTTTGAATTGTAAATTCACCTATTTAAAATTTTCTGTTAAAATCTTAAGAAAACAACTCAAGAATGATTTTGGTTATGAAAACATAAAACGGAGAACGTTCTTGGTTCTAGAAAAAAAAATGGAGAACGTTCTTGGTTAGTTAAAATCACAGTTACAGTTTGTCTATTTAACTTTATAATCAAAATGACTGAAAGTAAATAGAGATAAGGAAGAGATACTACACAAAGATATATCTTGATTCACCCAACTCGAGCTATGTCCAGTCCTCACAACTATGAGATTTTCCACTAAGTATTCAAACGGAAAATGTTCTTGGTTTTACGAGGTTCTTGGTTTTACACAATTTTTATTATGATCAACCTTGATCTGTAACAACAATTCCTTTCCACCCAGAAAAGATTCAATCAAGTCACCTGTCAATCTTGAGAGGATTTTACAATTCACCTTTTAACCATAAAAGGATTTTTACAACAATAATCAAACTATAAACAACCCTTATAATTTTGAGTTTACACAGTAATGATTTAAAGAGATTGGTTGAATCTGATTACGCTCAACTCGTGTTTGAGATTAGATTCTTGATAAAAGAACTCAATAGTACGATCCAATATATGAGAATGAATTCAGAATTGTTTCTTTTGCAAATGAGAAGCTTTCAAGTATGTAATTGTATGTGATTGATGAATTTCCTTAGCACTTGAAGTTATGTGTTTTCCTTGAGCTTTGGTTCCTTTTATAGGCTTCAAGGAGGTTGGTGACAGCTATTATGACCGTTGAAAAGGTACCTTGTTGTCATGTGTCAGACTTGATCGAAGACCAGACTTTTAAACATTGAATTATTGTTTTGAACATTCTGTGTTTCTGCTTGTTTGTTAACAATGTCTGATTTGTAGCTTCTCGTTCTTGATTGTGATGATCATTTGTTTATGCACACAAACATCTCAGAGATGTGTTTAATCGATTCAGATTAAGATTGTCTTTTGAATCATGCAAACAGGCCAGAAATGATGAAATAAGATTGGAGAATGATGGTCAGTAAGTTGGAGAATGTTTGTATCATTCTGGACTAATATCATCATACATGGAGAATGATGTTGTTCATTCTGGAGATGGTTGTTAATCATTCTGGAGAAAGATGTTAGTTGTTGAAGATCATCTGTAACATGTTGAAGAATGTTTATCAGTCTAGAGACTGATGTTACACTATTGGAGATTGATCATTTGACATTTTTACTTTGAGTTGTATCTTTGATCCTTTTGAGTGATTTTTTTGTTCATGTGAGAGTTGTACATTCCTAGTATATGAACCATAAATCCATTTGTAATTTACAAGAACTTTCCTTACATTAAAAATGTTATTGGTTCAAACTTGTTCATTTTTAGCTCTTTCTTTGAACTGATTTCTCTTTCATTTGCTTTGTACCTAACTTGGATACTTGGATTATTACACTCAAAAGCACATGTTAAATTAACTTATAATTAGAATCATAATTAGCGTTCTTGAAAACCAAATTCCTATATAAATTATATACGTGACAAATGTTATTTTGGGATTTGGGATTAATTTATTATGCCACAAATGTTATACGCAACATATATGTTTATATTTAACTTATTATTTGTTTACATCAAAATATTAATTTGGGATTTTGCCTCAACAAGTCTTACACCGGAAAAATATAAATATATATGTGTATTTCATTGTTAATGCAATTCTTGAAAACCAAATTCGTATATAAATTATATACGCGACAAATGTTTGTTATTGGTTAATTATTTAAAAAAATGTATTTCAAAAATTAATTAAAAGATAAATAGGTTTAAGTCGTACAAAGAATAATATTTATCATTGGTCAATTAGTTGAACAAATCTTATTTCATTGAATAATAGATAATATTTTATTACACATTGAGTTGGTAAAATTTCTTAAGGGAAAAAGGGACTCAAGAACAACTAGGTTAAGTTTAAAGTAGAAGATAATAATCACAATCAAGATACATAATAAGATTGGTGGTGAAATGTTTTAATTACATGAAGAAGGGTATTGGACTTGAAAAAATTATCACATGTGTAGAAGATGTCCTCTTTTTTATTGTACTTGGATTAAAAACTATCTTGAACTTTGAGGTTGAATAAATTGAAATGAATAAGGCATTTGTTCATACTGATTTGGAGAAAGAAATCTATTTAGAGCTTTTTTTATATATATAGACAAATGTTAGTAGTTAGTTAAATTATCATTTTTAGACTTTTCTCCACGGTTTGAACCGTGGTCATTTGACTCCTTCAAATCTTAGATAATAATTCACAACCAAGATACAAAATAAGATCAATAGTGAAATATTTTAATTACATGAAGGGTATTGGACTTGAAAAAATTCTCGCATGTGGGGAAGATGTCCTCTTTTTAATTGTGCTTGTATTAAAAACTATCTTGAAGTTAGAGGTTGAATAAATTGAAATGTACAAAGCATTTGTTCATATTGATTTGGAGGAAAAAATCTATTTAGAGCTTTTTCTTTTTTTATAGATAAATGTCATTAGTTAGTTAAATTATCATTTTTACACTTTCTCCATGGTTTGAGTCATGGTCATTTGACTCCTTCAACCCTTAGATCAAACTAATTGAGCTACCCAACCCTCTATTCAGAGCCTTTAGATGCTCCAAATTCATTCATGTATCGATCTTCAATTACAATGTCCTACAAGTGAAAAAAAAAATGAATAGATGAAGAAAGTTATACTTATGCATCTTCAATTTGTAATTAGATGTATGTTGTGGTATGCATAAAGATGAATAATTCTTGTGATTTGAAGTTGTCATTTGATTTCTCTTGAATCCTGATAAAGATCATTGTTAAACAATGAAGTGAATCCTCATGTATTAGAATTATTTTCATGATAAACTTAGTTATGTTTTCGAATTGATCAACATGTATTAGATTTCTACACAAAATCATATATGGTTGACTATTTTGAACATAGAAAATCTAGTTTTGCATATTGAGTTACCTTTATCGAGTAGTGCCTTGACAATCAAAATTTAAAACACAAATGTGTAGGTTTAACTGCCATTAAAGCTAGAT
Source organism: Cicer arietinum (assembly GCF_000331145.2). NCBI lineage: Eukaryota > Viridiplantae > Streptophyta > Magnoliopsida > Fabales > Fabaceae > Cicer > Cicer arietinum. The sequence continues at coordinate 61,866,947 of NC_021165.2, read as the reverse complement.
ATGTTGCTGCTATTAAAGCTTTCAAATGACTTTTGGGTATAAAGAAATTCTTGCAATATTTTAGAATCTTTATATAAAAAATCTGCATGGCAATTGAGTTAGATAGTTTGTCTTCTTGGATTTGTAATAGTGGTGCAATTATTAGTTACATGAGAGACTCGCACTTAAAAGTAGATTACTATAATTTTAAGTTTGAGTGGTAAATTTCATATTAGAGAAAAATGTGTTAAATGAAGAATTAATATACAAGAGAGATGATTTGTAAACTCAATATCTTTAAATATTGAATAAAACTGTAGTATATACATTTGATGATTCTAGTATTTAATATGTTGTTGTTCCTCGTAATCCTTTGACTCCTAAACATATTTATATGTTTTAAATTATTTATCGAGTTTAAAATATTATCATATTAAAGTTGCTTACAAACTAAAAATAATTTAAGTTGTTAGTTGAGAATGGTCATTACTCAAATTTAAGGTGAATTGGAGCTTAATTAGTCAAGTAAGGGATCAGTCAAACTAGAAACCATTAATAATAGAATTAAGAAATTCTTTCTTGATTCTTTTGAGTTTCGCTAAGGTTATATGAATGTCAAGACTGATCAAAATCAGGTGAAATAAATATTTCGACATCTAAAACTCATTTCTTTATTTAAATTTCAAGATACCAAACACAACTATAATATATAGCACGCCCAAAAAAAAAAGAGGTCAACGAATGAATTGTGTTAGAAAACATCGCAAAATGGAGAGGAAGTAGCTGACTAAAAAATAAAGATAATTATTGTTAAGAGCAAATAGCTAATTGATCAACTAACTCTTATGTAGGGATGACAATTAGACCCAGACTCAATGGGTATCCACAAAAAAAAAAATCACAATGGGTAGGGTAAAAAGCCGAATAATGTGTATGGGCATAGGGACGGGTAATTACCCACAAAATTAAGCGGGTATGGGTGCAGATACGGATACTATAGTATTCACCTCGCCTCGCACCCGCACTTATATAAATATACTATTTACTTATTTATTATATTGGTGTTTAGTTTAATTAATTATTTTCTTTTATGTTTTAACATCTATTAATATTATTGGACCACTACAATATTTATAATTGAAAGATAAACGTTTGCAAATTTTTTAAGAATTTGATTATGATGAATATGTAACTATTTGTGACTTTATAACTAAGAGTTATGTCTTATTAACCGTGACTTTATAACTATACTTGCGACTTTCTATCAATTGTTTTTACAGATCTCGAATAATATTGTCGTATGACTTGCAACTTCATAAATTATTATTATGAATATTAGAATGTGTATTGTAACGAGTGTTCATTTGAAATGTTTTAAGTTAGAAAATATTTTGGTTTATAATACTTTATGATTAGAGTTAAAAATATTTGAATAATTTTTAAATTTAACCACAACAATATCATTTATTTATCGATATATTTTCATTAAAGCGTGGGTAATAGGTATGAGTACGAGCACTTAGATACCCAAAGTGTAAGGGTACGGATATTAAAATTGATACCCAAGAGGGTACGGACACGGGTAAGGGTATTTTTTTAAACTGCGGGTCCAATGCAAAAGACTTATGTCTCGGTGTTGCAATGAGAGTAATATGTGTCTCAGTGCAACATTATATTTTGTTAAGTCATGAACATGCTTTCTTTCTTCTTCATCTAAGCGTTCAACATATGCATGTCCCTCCAAAGTATCAGGTAATTCATGGTTGTGAATTCCACAAATTACTTTAATTATCCATCTTGAACCATCTTTTAATGGTTTTGATCTAAGCTTGAAAGGACAATCATACTTTTTTGTTGAACTTCGAGTTGAACTAGCAACATACTTGTATTTTTTCCCTTTGTCACAACCTAATATTAATTTATTTCTTCTTCCTTTCTCTCATGTCTCTATATCTGGTCTTCTGATAATAACAGTAACTTTATTTTTTATACCGATTTCTTTTGTCCAATTCACAACAGCATCCCTTGTATCAAATATCTGAAATAAAATAAATTATAATTAATCACAATAATATATTTTTACAATATTAATTATATTTATTCATATTTGATCCGTATCAAAAATATTTGTAGTATCGACACATGTTTTATCCATTAATAGTAGCAGTTTATCCATATCTGTTAACATTTTAAAAAATTAATAAAATTCAAAAAACTTAGAAAATAAATTTAAAAAACTGTTATGTACTGGAAAACTTGTATTTGAAGTTTTTCGGAAGCCACTTATGTACCGGATAACTTGTCAATTAAGTTTTCCGGTACACAACTTTTTCCTTCTATACCGGAAAACTTTGTTTTAACTTTTCCAGAATATACCTTATGTACCAAAAAACTTAAAAAAAAGTTTTTCAGAATTATACTGTGTACCGGAAATCTTGTTACAAGTATTCCGATAATTATCAGAAAACTGAAACTTACCGAAAATCTTTTTTACAGCTTTAGAAATGAGAAAAGAGTGAAAAAAATTTACTTTAAATTTTGTGAAATAGTAAAAAAAAAAAAAATTGAGAGTATTTTTGGCATTTTAAAATTTTTTTGGGAATACAAAGTAAATTTTTCAAAGCATATAGATAATAAACAAATTGTAAAAGTGCAATTATTATTACTACATGTGTTAAAAAAAGAGGGGGTAAGTTTGGGAAAAGAATCTTCTATACATTTTGATTGTCCAGGATCATGTTCTTCGCCGTCTTTCCTCCGACAATCCAAATTGATGCTCTACATTTCTTTTAATTTCTTTTATAATATAGTTTTATAAATATAAAAGTGATAGTGTGACATTAAGTGGGTCTAATTAAGTATCATTTATATATTTTAAGTTACTTCAAACATCAAAAACAGTGGAAAACTAATGAATGAAAATGGAGATGATTCTAATTTCAAATTTCCAAGTAAATCACAGCAATTGGATTAATATGTACTTCCACTTATATATTTAGAGATAATTTGTTTTAATCAATAAGAGCTTATAATTAGTCATGATAGAGGTAGTATCATTATTAACATGTGGTTGATTAAGGTTAATGTACTGTTATTTTAAAATTAAGATTATTTTATCAGTAAACAAAAAGATTAAGATTATTTTAGTGATTACAACTAAATTTTTATACAAAGTCACAAGACTATAAATTACTTCTTAATATATATATATATAAATGGATAATGTTGCTTATAAATAAAGTCGGAGGAGTATTTTTTGAATTTAATATTGTTGTTATTTTCTAATTTGTATTTATGATAATAAGAATCAACAAATAATTAATAAAATTATTCTTCTCTTTTATTTTGTTATGGGTTATACTCAAGTCAACTCAATCCAACTAAAGATTATCCAATTAGAGCATAATAGCATGACCAAAAGGAATATAAGGGAATGACCACCAAAGCTCACCTACACCTCTTCCCAAGACCACACGATGGCAATCATATCACGATCTTAGCTATATGATTGTATTAATTATCATCTATTATCAAGAACAATTGTTTGAAATTAGTAGACGATTCGTAAATCAAATATCATCGAACTCATAATCCTAACATAGATCTTTCATAAATCTCATCGAACATCTTACGAAAGAATACTTGGTGTAGAAGAAAAATACACATTATTTTAACCTTAAAACCTTACACTCTGTATAACACAAATTTATTTGATTGTTAGAGAATGTAAATCTACACTACCTCCAATGAAAAAAAAAAAATTTGTCATTGCTATTGTTGAGTAGTCGTTCATCACTTTTTTTGCTACAAATTCAAATAACTCTAGAGCACTTTTATTTATTTGTTTCTTTATAGTTAATTTGATAAGTGGAATAATTTTAATAGATTAAATTTTTGATCATAATCTATTTCACATGACTCAGTTTAAACCATAGTATTTCTTAAATAATATAGTTCATTTAATAAATAAAATTTTTAATAAATTAAGATTTTAATAATATTATATTAATTTCTTTGGAAGAATCTAATACAACAATCTATTGTGCGGAATGAGAGCGAGTAACAATTGGAGTATTTAGTGATACATATCCTAGTATATTTTTTCTTATGATAAAATATAATAGTATATCTATCACAGACCAATGATTTAATAATTGTCCAATAATGAATCAAAATATAAGCCTTCATCCATAATATCCAAATCCTGTTTCAATCACCAAAAAATTCTCTTGCTGAAGATATTTTTTTACAATTTTTATAAGTATAATAACTCGTATTCAATGATAGACTTTATCAATGCTTGATAATTACATGTACATAAATTCTACTATAAGATACTAGTACAGGAATTCATTGATAATTTAAAAAAAATAAAAAATAAAGAAACATTATCATTTTCCGAATCCATCAAAAACCTATGTCCATAAACAAATAATCTAAAAGAAAAAAAGACTCTTTTAAGTAAAAAATAAAAAATAAAAGACTGGAAAGCAATAAAGAGTGTCATTATCATGGTGTAAAATGGGGTCCACTGAACATGGTTCTTTAAAGCTTTTAGAGCCCTACAAATACCCTCATTCATTCTCCCTCTTCATGCATTGCCATCAACCAAACCATTCCTTCCTCCTTCACTTTTATATTATATACATTAATTAATTAATTTTCATCTTCTTCAATATTTCATTTGCAACTTGCACTCTCACAGTGGTCTCTACCTCTCACTAGAGAGAGACCTCTGTTGTTTCTTTTGCTATCTACTTCCAAAGGTAATTAATCATCATTTCATTCGTTATTTTTTTTCATTTTATTTTATTTTATTTTATTTCAATATTTCACATACTTTGTACTTTTCCTACTTTGTGTTTTCCAAAACAATACCCCACATGCACGTTACCCAACTCTTCCTTGTTACTTGAAATTCTTTTAATACTATTAGCTATTTTGATTTAGTTTTCTTCGATTCATATAAAAAATTAAAATATGTTGTATACTAGTATTTCTTAAATTAATTTAGTAGTATTTATTATTCTCTATAAATTATGTTAAATTACTTCATTTTAAGTTTTACATAAAATAATTTTTTTTATAATTATTTTATTTAATTAATATTATTTACTTCATTGAATATATCATTACTTTATAATACTATCATTCTTCTTTTTAAATTTATAATATTTTTTTTAATTATGTGAAATAATGAAATGAGACACTCGTAAAAACATAGATGAAGTATATTAAGTGAGGAATATTTTTAAAATTGGCTCCTTTTGGATTTAGTTATTTTGTGCTAAAAATATTGTATTGTGTATATATGCAGTTACTATGACCATGAAGATAGAAGAAGAAAGTATGGTGAATAAAAAGCAAGGCATAGTCACTATTTTAAGCTGTGAAAGTGACACTAATTTGACAGCTTCTTCTCTTAGAAGAACTCTATCAGCTGACATGTCTTCAAAGAAATGGATTCCTCAAAATGAATCCATTAACCCCATCAAAAAGATTGCATCATCTCAACAACTCTTTCAGTTGTCAGATGATTACAAAGAAACTAAGATTGCTGATGAAGCTGAAGCTGAGAGAGAGAGGCTAGAGATTTGGAGTTCAATCCAACGTAACAAAAATGAAGAGCAACAAAAAGGTGGGTCATTTGATACTTGGAGCTCACTCATGTCTTTGAAGACTAATGATGAAATTTCCAAATCTCTTCCTCCTTATATTCACCCTCTTGCGAAGAGGACGAAAAGTTCTTTGTCTCGAAAGAGCCTTGAAATTTGCACTGAGAGTCTCGGATCTGAGACTGGTTCTGATGGGTTGGTGTCATCTAATTCTGCATCTGAATCAGGAGATGCAGAAGAAGATCAACAACAACCACAAGAAGAAGTCAAAAAAGTCAAAGAAGACGAAGATGAAGAAGAAGAAGAAGTGGTGGAAGTGGTAAGGTATAATTATAGTAGTGTTGCTACTACTAAGAAGTTGCACTCACCACCACGATCTTTTCCTCCACCACTTCCATCACTCTCTCGCCAAGATGGCCCTTCACTTCACATGAGGCCACACCGCGACAATGGAAGATTAGTTTTAGAAGCAGTGTCTCTTCCTTCGCTGAACAATTTCTGTGTTCGGCGTCAGGATGGTAGACTTGTCCTCACTTTCGCTAATCAAAACGAAGATGTTGAAAATGAAAAAGAAAATGATGGCGTTGGTGAGTTGGATGAGGAATTTGAAGGATTCGGAGAAGAAAAAGAAGATGAAGACAAATATGAAGATGAAGATGAAGACGAAGATGAAGAAAATGGAGAATATGAGAGTTTAATAGAGAAAGTGACGTTAATGTCTTGTTGCAAAACTACTATAAAGAGAAGTGTTGATGGAATAGGATCTTATAATAATAACAAAGTGAATAAGCCAATTGGATTAGTGAATAGGAATCCAAAGTGGTCAAAGAAGTTGAATAATGATGAAGAAGTGGATAACAACAATTTTGAAGAGGAAAATGTTCAAGTTGTGGAAGCTAGTCAAATGGTGAAATCACTTCCACCTAGACCAAGAGTTGCTAGATTGATTCCATCACCACAAGGTGTAGCTCCAAATTCATTCAATTTAAATTCTTATCAACATTATTGGAGGACCACAAACCCAACAACAACAACAACAAAAGGTGCTAATTATCCACTTGGCCATTATCAAGAGAATAACATCATCAACAACAACAACAATAACAAGATTGTTGTGTCTCCAAGGGAAATGAACATGAACATGAACATGAACCATGTCTCAAATGAGAAGCAACAACTTTTGGTTCTTAGAGGAAAGAATGGTGATTACTTGGTTCATAATTTGAAGAGTTGCAAGGATTCAAGAAGGTCATTTCTATTTTGGGAACCATATTGCATTGCTACCTCTTGAGCTTAATACACTCAACAAAAACTCTATTACTACTACTACTATACTACTATTTGCTAATTAATCCAACAACATATCCATTGCTTAAATTATAACACTATTTAATTATTCCATGTGTATCCTTTTTATTATTATGCCTACTCTGTTCAACTCTTTGTAATGTAGTGTAGTCAAATAAAAAAAAAGGGAAAGTCAGAGAAAGGGATAGTGAGAATTATTACTACTTCATTTGTAACATCTGAAAAATGACTTGAACAGTGTCATATCATATTAATATATCTATCTACTACTCTATGCTATTATTTTTTTTAGTTTTTATTAATATTGTTTTAACTAATTATAAATAAATAAATAAATAAATAAAAAAGGTAGTTCAACAATTGAACTCTAAATCTCTTAATTAATACTCTTTCAACATCTCAATTCATACCACAAAACAAAGCATGTCACAAAATCTTATTATTGTACAACATAATCTTAGCTCATCTTTGACTTGGTGGATTGTCTTGTCCTGTTCTAAATGATATCATCTATCTATCATAGTTGTTTCTTTAGCTTTTCAACTTTTTATGCTTTTGTAATCCACAAGCCAATGAGGTTTTTGAATGGGTCTTGTCTTGTCTAATTGGTCTTATTTTTTGGGAACACTATGATCATTCCTTGATTTTATTATGCCCCTCCTAGATGATGGGTGACTAATTAATATTAATTATATATATAATATATAATATATAATGTATAATGATAGTAGTTTTAAAATGAAAGGTGAGAATGATAAATTTTGACTAATAGATAATTATAATTAAAAATTATTTAAGTAGTATATGATTATTTAAAAAATTTATATGATTTTTTTTTTTAATCTTAGTTATTCGTATAAAGATTGAAGCGCAGTCGTCGATATCTAAAATTGATTAATCTGACAACCAACAGTTGAGCATCAAGAAGAGAGACACTAGCCATGCATGCATCCCTCAAAACTTTGGCAAGGGCCTACAATTACAAAAAGTAAATATTATTGCCATATGTATTTGCAGTGCCATCGAGATATTTTAAAATGAGACGATTAAAACATGATGTAAAACAAACGATTGAGATGGTGATGGCAGCATTCACATTATTATAAAGTATAATATTAAATAGCCCAACCGATACAAAAAACAGCACATTCATGTTATGTCTAATCTAATGCCTTTTGGTTATTAGTTGTGTTTGACGTGCGATTATAATTTAATTTGTTTGATGTTGTTTTTTAAATTCCCTTTAAGTGAATATTATGATTTATAACTATTTTGATTTACTCTAACAAAAAAATTAAGTTTGGATTCATTTAATTCACTTATTGTTAATTTTTATTAATTCTCTATGTTTCTTTTAATTTAATTTTTAATTTTTTTTGTTGGATCGGAAGTTTATATTATATAAATTTTACATCTAAATTTTTATATAAATTTAAAATCATTCAATATATTATTAAAACTCATAATAATTAATAGAATCAATACAAATGTAAATTGTGATGTATTTTAATAACATATCAAATTATTTAAAATTTTACCTACATAATTTATTTAAACTTTCAATTCAAATGAAAAATTGAAGAAAAAGAATATAAAATTAAGAAAAAATAGAAAGAATTGAGAGAACTTTGAATCAATATATATTTCAAATTCAAAAATACTATTATTATTTACTATTATTAGTAAATAATTTATATCTCACATCTATTTTTATATAATTTGATTTTTCACATCTATTTATTCTCACTCATTCATATATTAGTAAATTCGTTAAATTCAAACTTTTTCATGGCATTTGTTTCCATCTAGTAGTACTATTAGTTGAACGACAGCGGCAAGTGCTGAGAGCTAAAAGCTAATAGAAACTAATTAGAGTCAATACTTTTAAAATATTTATCATTATACATAATATTCGTCTTTTCAATCTAATTTATATTTAATTTATTTATTTTAAATAAAAAAATCATATAATTATATCATTCATATCATATCCAAACAATTAAAAATCAATAGATATTCAAAGTTTATCACAAAATTTTAATTTATTGCTTTTGAAATAAATTAAAAGTACAGGTTTATTCAAATATACTATCTTTATTTTTGAAATTTTAGCTAAATTTAAATATTTTATCTTTATTATATTTTGGATTTGGTACCATATTTTCACGCTACTATATTAAGGTACAGGTTATCGGTTAGCAAAAAAAATTTATACTATGATGTGATTTATTTATTAACTTGTGAGGTAATCTCATGGTCAAATGATAACACTAACTAAATGAGAAAGAGAAGGAAAATTAAAAATAAAAATTTTAAAAGAATTACTTCAATAATGAAATTTTTTTTGAAATATTTTCTGAATTGTAAATTCTATCGTCGGTGTATTATATGTATAGAATTGTTTTTATGGATAAAATTGTGGTATTATGTTATCATTATCGAAATATATATTCGAATTTAATATAGAAAATATTTAAGTTTAATATGAGCAGGTGACATACTATTTGTACCTCTTTCTTATTACATAAATTAAATTAACCAAATGGTATGAAATGAATGGACACCCTTTGTAAATCAATTAGTGTGTTTATCATATTAGTCCTATAATATAAATAAGGGAGAATTACTTCTCAAATTCTTTATCTTGTTTACAAATCACAAATAATAGTTCAGTTTATTTTTTTTATTTCTTGTTTCAATTTTTTATCTTTTGAAAAGCCCACAAAGTTATCATTTTTCCATTTTCTATGACAAAATTTCTCCCAAAACTTATTATTTTCCCAAAAACTTCTCCCACAAAAATGAGTATAATCATAGCCCGTGTGTGTGGCAAATGATTGTTGAAGATTACATTAATCCTGAAAGCCACAAAAATGAATATAATATGTTTTACAAGAAGTTAACTCAATACTTAACCAAAAGGACCAACTAAACCTAACATTACCACGTAAAGGGTCAAATTAACTGAAGAATTAAATATAAATTTTAATATATCGGTCAATAATAAATGTATTGCATTTTATGTTTGTTAACATATCACAAGTTCTTTATAGCGTTAATTCAAGACTTAATATAAGTGACCAAACTTAAAAAACGTATGGAACAAATATCAAATTTAACTAATATTAATTTATTTGTCAAAATTTTGAACAAAATCTTATAAATAAGAAATAAACGTATAAGTGAGTATTCTTATATTTACGTCTCAGACGTATGAACTAATTATGAACAGTTAATATTGAACGTAACAAACTTTTTATTGACATAATCGAAACTATCAGACTTGAGTTTAGATCATTTAATTAAACAAGCTTAATCCTAATATGGAGTTCATTAATTTAATTAAATAAATGAGTTTAACATGACATTCAATATATTGAGTCAATAATTCACAAATAGTTTGGCTCATTTACACCCATAATTGCACCCTAAATTTAACGTAACCCAAAGGGGTCCATTATCACTTTTCAAAGCTACTTTTTGTAGAAATTTCTGAGTTTCTCCATTTTAAGAACGAGCCACATAAGAAATGGGACCCAAATACCACCTACAAGAACGTTACTATAACATTATTTGGAAAATGTTGGTATCAACATTCCATTATGGCTAATTTGCACGGTAACTATTCTTATGAATGGAACAACTAAAATTTTATGTATAAATAACTAGTAGTCATGCAGTAAGGAGGTCTCAGATCACATGAACAAATCTTCAATAATAATAATAATGATGAAATATAAACTTAATTCAGTCCCCCAAACTCTTTGCTGCACAAGGAAAAATACATTTTTACCAAAATTCACATTTGTCAGAATATGCTGATTCACACAATTAATTGTACAGTACATGAATGATAGTAACACAAAGCAACACCTATGATACACGGACCCCCCAAGAAAGATTTCTCATATATCTCACCATTGCAGTAAAAAAAATTAAAACCCCATTGTCCTCATGAATGAATGATAACATGGGGCGATGAGTAAAAATATGTAAAATCAATGAGAAAAATAGCCAACACTGACAATCCATGACACAGACAACCATTAACTTGATTCTGTACCTATGCCTCAATTTACAATGGGTGGGTGGAACCCCGAATTCAACTGCTAGCTTCGTATATGTGGTGAACCTAGCAACAGGTACCGATTTTGCCTCTCGAACGTGTATCTTCTAAAGGGATGCAGAGTGACTGGTGAGAACCAGGACTATGAAAGCCTGCAAGCTTTCTGCGGTATTAAAGATCAGAAGCTCGCATACCCCGTAAATGGCATCATGCTATGTACATAACACAGAAATTCAGGCAATAGCACAACCTGTTATGGCATAAACGTTGGGGGCATTCGTAATTATCACTATATCCAAGCCAGCGAACCTCGGTCATTTGCTACTGGAGGACGACCTCTGGTTGGAGTTGGTGGTCTGTTAGCATTCAACTCCTGTACATATTAACCCCCAAAAAATTGTTTGCAATAAGTAAATTGCAGAAAGATAATTCAATCCCATACTATTTTGCAATAGGTCAGTTCAAAATTCACTTAGATGTGATAGTTAACAATGTGTATTTGATAGGTACAATATTAAGTAGCACTAAGAAGGAGCCAACTGCAAATCATTTGATGAATAATATTTGAAGGAATACCTGCATCCATGTATCTTCAATATGGCGTTCTGGTGACGTTTCTGGTGAAGAAAGTGCAGGTGGTAATGGATGAATCAGTTTAGGAACCACCACAAGATCTCTACCCAAAACTAATATTGCCCCAGCATTATTTGCGGTACCTATTTCCACAAGTGCCAATATTTAATAAGAAAGATCGTTTAAGGAGGGAAGTGCAATATACAAAGAACAAGCCAGAAACAAATACCGCAGTAATTTGTAGCTGAGAAAAGAGTGATCAAATGTCCCTGTGCAAAACGCTCAAAGCCATCCATCACACATTCGTGTGCACGAACAATCAGTTGCAGATCATTGTTATTGCAAAATTCCATGACACGATCAGGCTGCAACAGGAAACACCAATTAGGAGGCCATAATACCATGACAATATAGACAAATTAAATCTCTTGATATAGCACAAATAAAGAAATTATAGTACAGACAATATCTATCTAAAATCAGAAGTGCCTGTAACTAACTACATCCATCATAAAAGGGAATCTTAAAATTATAGGAAATATAACGTGCTGCCATTGACTATAGCATCAGTAATCGAGAAGGGACTACATGAGAGATGTACAAGCAGTACAACTCCTTGAAGCTACAGTACAAATAAATGGAAATAATCAGTTCTGTTATCTTTCCTACTCCGTGTCTATACATAAAGTGTCACTGGCTAAATATTGGTAAAAATCAAGATTTGTTCCCTCTCTTAAATCAATCAGGATCGTTTGATCCCTGTGTAAACCTAAGCACTAATCATTGGTTATAAAAGGATCAAGTGTATTGTTTCTTATTTCTGCATTTAGCACATAGAGATTCTGAGGAGATTATGGCTCCTCAATTTTTTAGGATTAGTTTGATGAACAGACCTGGTTTTCTCCTATTTATTTACCCTCAGTAACCAATGAAAATCATTTCGCCGCACAAAGCATGGCTTCAAATATAATTGTCTAATAGATGTGCCTTACTATTGCAAACGTTTTAGGGATAAACATTGTACAATTGAATTTAAAGTCTTATACAATGCTTCAAAATTCAGTACACCTATTCATCAATAGGATTCCTAGAATGACGAAACAATTAATACATGAGCATTCTAAGTTGATCAAATTCAATCAAATAAACTGTATTAATCAGTATTAATAAATCTATCATCAAATGTAGTATCTATTCATATAAATATCCAGGCAAATTGCAACAAATAAACAAAATAATAACCATTTCACAAAATAAGCAGGTAAAAAGCACTCACCCCAAAAGTAACTAACCCCGGACCTCTAGCATTTGGCCGCAGCCCTTCTACGCTGTCATTCTCAGTAGGATCAGACCTAGAGAACCATTTCATGCTGTCATTCTCCAAAAAATCGTAAAATAGATTGTCATCAATATGTAAAAGAATACAAATGCACTAACCACAATAGATCCATCAGCACAATTGATCCTGCTTCCATTGTAATAGGACGCTGAATATTCTCAATTTGTTCCAAGTGGTTTATTGAACGACCAATACCCCCATGCATGCAAATAATTTTTTTCTCAATTAGAGCTGCAAGAGGAAGCCAATTAAACAGACGGTTTATCCGGTGCCATGTCCAAATTCCATCCCTCTCACCCTGATCAGAAAATTAGAATGTTTCTTCAGTACCCACAAAATAATATAAAATATTTTCCCATGTATGAAATTCCTTACCATCCTCTCAATGCACTCAATTCGAAAACCAAAAAGGGCATTAATATCTGCAGCTTCATGGTTTCCACGTATTAAATGAACATTGTTTGGATATTCAACCTGCAAATTTCACATAATCATATATAAACCTTACAAAATCAAACATGATAAGCAATACAAAGAAACAACTATACATCCATAGTACCTTCAAAGCAAGCAAAAGGCTTATCGTTTCCAGGCTGTGTTGGCCCCTATCAACATAATCTCCTAGGAATAGATAATCGATATATCTGATTGTCATCGACACAAAATTAGCAAGAGAGAAAATTGAAGGCCTAGATCGTTAAACATGACTAGCTATAAAAGAAGAAAAAATCGGGCACTCGTTATTATAATTTATAACAATATACTATTAGACCAACGTATGAAAAATCATTCGTTTATATGCACTAAATCTAACAACTTATCTAGTAACTAGTAAGCTATGCTATCCAACGAAAACTGTCGCAACAAATTCCCAATCGAAGCACAATGTTGAGATCCCACATTTACAAGAGATATGGTAAATGAAGTCCTTCATCTTATAAAGGCTTGGGCAATCCTTACCTTTTGAGCTAGCTTTTTAGGCCTAAATTCTAAAATGTTTTGGGTTGGGATTAGGTCTAGCCGAAATTTTAAGATCTTTGAGGGCAAAGTTAAGCCTAGTCCAACTTTTAAGATGATATTAAAGCCTATCCTTGATATTTGCATTACAAAACTATTGCACAGCACACAGTATTTATATAGGCTAGATCTTCTAACTGATTTTAGAATTTCTAACAGCACTAACTAAAGCTGACACACAGCGGCTAACTATACGACATGAATTCATTGCTGATTTCACAGCAAGGATGCGATGTGTGCGGCTAACTATACGACATGAATTCACTACTGGGTCAGAGCTCATTGCAAAGCACAAATACCAATACTAATACTCTAGATGTTCAGTCTGGGACATGAGGAAGTGTGTAAAGATTCCACATCCACTAGAGGTATGGCCATAGTAGTCCTTAAGTTATACAGGCTTGGGCAGTCCCCACTTCTTTAGCTAGCCTTTGAGGTTGAGTTAGGATCAACCAAAAATCTAAGACAAATAAAGTAATGTTCAATCTAGCATGGATTCCACAGATAATCAAACAGAAATTGGTGACAAAGTAGCACAAATAATTAAAGAAACATGTTGTCGTTTTGACCTCTCATTACACTAATAACCATGCTTTAGACACAGGTAAATAACCTATTGACCTTCTAAGCTACAAAATAGACATCAAAATGCACCCCATTAATGGCCGAAAGTAACTACCCATTACTCACATATAAAACCATCCCTGGGAACTAAGGAACTTACGCAATGTCACCAGCAGTTGATGGAGCGCCATACTCATCAAAGAGGCGCATGAGATCCCCAAACTGCCCGTGTAAGTCACCAAATATTTTAATTGGTGCCCTAAGCTGTATGACAGTTGGTTCACTAGAAAATATCCTCTCTGCACTATCACAAAGATCTGCAATTTCATTGCAATCCAAGAAAAATTGCCGACGAACTGGTGGTTTCCAGCCACGGGGCTTTAAGAGGTGTGCTATGACCTACGTAGAAGGTCAAGAAACTTAATTAGAAACAAACTGAACATAAAATGAAGCCAAGCTTGATGAATTCAATAAAATAAGTATGAGAAGTGATTCAACAAAATAGGTATGAAAAACCCAATGGGAATCTATATTCAGTACAACACACTCGGATGAGGATGTGATGGAGTGCAACAACAAAAGGAAAGTTAATGAACATAACTTATCAGATGTTCTGCACCTGACCCATTGCAAAATAATTAAAGGAAATATCAAGGTTAACTCATTTCTGTTGTTTTAAACCAATTAGAATAATGCATTTGGTCCATTCCTGAACTATTAAATGATATTTAAATATATATATATATATATATATGTGTGTGTGTGTGTGTGCGCGCGCGCGCGCGCATGTGTAACTTTTTGAATAGACTTTATTTTCATCATCTGATGATGTGTTTTCACATCATTTAAGTTTGATAATGATAACCACCATTAGAGAGGTTGAAGAATTTAATGAAGTGACAATACAGAAACCATGGTGTCAAAAATGTTACGGTAGAATGAGAACATTTTCCACCATTGCAGGTACATGTATCCTTTGCACTCAGTATAACTAGCTAAAGAGACAAATATACCTTCTTTGGGACACTATTGATAGACATCTGTCGATCTAATAACTTTCTAGCAGCAGTTGCACTTTCTGGAGTCCCATAACTGACCCGCCTGCCTTCATTTTCGAACTGATCAATTGAAAGCTGCCTAACCATGCCACCTAATGCTCCACCAGTCTCTGCGGCAATAACCACCTGGGAAAAATTTCGGACAACATTGCACTTGAATATTTCATGAAAGCTTGACAGTATAAATTTTCCTTTGGTAATCAAGATGTACTACTCACAGCTCTGTGATGCAGCCTGACTCCACCAGAAGCAATGCTATTTGGCCCTGCAGATTCAGGCTTAATCATGGAAGATATTTGCTTCCCACTAGGGGTAGCCTCAGCCCCACGGTCCCGATCAGGTGATTCAACTTCTCCATTCTCTTGGCGTGCCTTGGCAGCAGCCAGTGTGGCACTGATAGCTTCAGCTTCTGCCGCAGATGCTTCAACAAGATACTCAACTCCTTTGCTAGTTCTCCTGTTAAAAGTTTTTCATAAGTTATGAAGCCAAAGAAGTAACAATTTAATATTTCCCCCAATGAGACAATAAAAACTACAGTAAATTATACTTCCCTCAGCCGAGAGATACTTAAATCACGCTACTCTCTTCTCTATTTTCAAAAATCACACTTCCCTCCCAATCCCATGATAGATTAATTAAATGTTAACAAACCTCTTCGGGGAAGTTTTATTTCTGACTTCCAGTATAATTTTGCAGGTTTAAGAGTTCAGATGATAAATGAAAATTTTGGAAGAAGTTCCAAAGCCAAATAGTAGGAGATTTTTCGTTTAATATTTTAAAGTATTAAAATTAATAATAGGGTTTTCACAATTAATTGCCAATGACACTCATAGTTGCAACAAAAGGAAAAATCTATTGGGAGATTAGTTTACATTGAAAGTATTAAAATGAAGCTCATTTCATCTTACAAGGGAAGGGATTGTAATTTAAAAATTTATGGGAGGACAGTATAATTTAAGTATCTCTACTCAAGGGATAGAGTGTTATTACTAATTAACCTAAAAGCTATCATACATACCTAGACCCCTGAAGCAAGGCATTTTCAGTGCTGATATCAGTATACATGTCACCATTTACAGGAGGAGCAACTGGATTTCCCAAAACAACTGCGCCATCAGCAGTTGCATCAGACATTGTTTGCCCTGTCCTATCATCAACAAATCCATATCGTCCTGGTACTCGTCCCATTTGTACATCAGACGCAGCTGCTGCAGCAGCAGCAGCATGCGAAGCAGCACTTGTTGTTTCAGCAGCAGCAAGATCTTCAGCAACAAGCAGGTCATCCAGCAAGATTCCTGCAGCATAAACACAATGCATTATGATCAGTCCTGCTCATAAGGTAAAAAAGTTAGAACTTACCACAAAATAAAACTGTGGAGTATGAAAAACATCTAAGCAGGGACGGACCTATGTAGAAGCTAGTGTGGGCAATGGTCTCCACTTATAAATGTGTGTGTTATTATAATAGTCTTCAAATGTATTAAAATTATGAAAACAAACTTAAATGTGTCTTTTATTAGTCACTATAGTCTTTAAAAATGTCTTTAGTTAATTAATTTAGTCCTTATTTTTTGTTAGTTACTTTGGACTATAACACTGCTAACAAAAAGACATTCAAAAAGGTGTTTGTAATTTTGATAAATTCATATACTATAACATTACATGCGACAACATTTAAAAGAGATATATGGTGCCTCCACTACTAAATTCCTGGGTTCATCCCAGCATCTAAACTTGCCAAATGAACAGGGATTGATGGGAAATGCTCAAGAACAGCCCAAATAATATTATCATAATATAGATCAACAAGATAATTTGATGTGTGCAGAAAACAGCAACTGAGTTAATGAGAATTATCTCTCATAATTGTTCCCTCATGTTATAGTCTATGCCAATCTAAGTTGTTAATACATAATAGCGCTGCAATCGCACCAGTATGGCACAGAGCAATCGCACCAGTATGGCACAGAGCAGTGGCAGTGGCTGGCCACCACTGTGAGGGTAGGTGCAGCGCAGATTAAAATTACAGGTGGAGCGCCAGAGTTTGCGGCACCGGCGGGATTATTGGAGTGGCACAACAAAACCACGTCAGTGTAGGGTTTCAAAACCCAAAAATACCTTTAAAATAGAGACGTTTTCAGGGGCATTTTCGGTATTCTGTGCACTAAAAACTCTATCCGTTGTTTCCTTCTCTATTCTGCTCAAATTCCAAAAGTTCCCTTTCCTCCAGAACTTCCATTATCTGTGAGCAGAACAAGAATGCAACCCAACCTCTGTCAACCCAGCCTCCGCCGATCCAGAAGTCGTTGACCCAGCCACCGCATCTATCTTCTCCTAGCAGCACTCCTTCTGCGCAACCCAGTATGTATTTCTGCCTTGCTTTTATTTTTTTTCCCTTTTTTTGAGAATAGAACAGTGGAGGCACATAAAGGGTGTCACTTTTAATTTCTCCCCTCTGTTTTAGGCTAATAGCGCGGAGCAGGTCTTATTTATTGTGTTTTTCCCCTGTTCAGCCACTGCAACTTCAACTTAGAGACTTAAATTTCTGTTTCCTTGACTTCTGTTGTATTTGTATGTATGTTTTCATTGCTAATTATGAAGATTTCGTGAACTGTAAGCCATTTGTTTAATTTTACATTAATTATGTGCATTTATAGTATTAATCGTGTAGTTTGTCCAAAAAGGGTTCAAATAGTGGTCATTCCACCACACACTATCCCTGTTTCGGGGTCGACCAGGATTGACAACTATGATGCCAATGGTAAACTAGTTGAATAGTAATACCCCGTGTTTCTCTCAACAGTCTAGATAGATATGCTCTACACAACTCTATTTTTCCAAAAGTTTCTATCTCCCAACTCTTCTAGCATCGTTTAAGAATTATTCATATTCTGATAGAAGACAATAAAATTTTCTACCACCATATCCAAAGAAATGAATTTAATCAAGATTTAGTAAATAAAGCATGTAAACCAAACACGGAAACAAAATCCACCATCAAAGTCTTATGCCATATGATAGAGTTATAGTGAAGAACAGAATGAGTCAAGGCCCACATCCTGACCCAGTACTCTATCATCATATCATGAATCAAGTACAATAATAGACCATTTAAATCTAAGTGAAAACCAAAGAGAGAAAAGTAACTAAATTGTCACCGGATAGCAGGCTGACCTAATGAATTGCAATGATCAAGCTGCCACATGACTCAAGCAAATAGGAAATAGATTCCATGAAAATGAATCTACAAAAAATCAGATTTATGACTTACCCCCACGTAAACCACCATAAATAAAAATTAGGTCACCAACAGCAGCAGCTGCATGCCTGCAACGCCGGACCAACTCCACTGAGGCATCTCCACCAGCTGCATCAGCACTGTATCTACCCGTTCTTGGACTAGTAACAACAGATTTTGTATCACACCAAACACCAGCAGCAGTGTCCAACACTACAATGGAAACAATAAATGTTAAAATAAACTTCTGAATATAGCATCGACCGACACAACAATAAATCTTGCCTTCACCAAAAATAAAAAGAACACAAAATTACCATTTGTAAAATATAACTAAAGGTTACAGCAGCAACTAGGCACCAGCAAGCTACCCTACAAACAGTAGCTACAACAGTAATGAAACTCCAAAAGTATTTATTATTATTACTTAAACAAAGTCATCCAGATTTCCACAAGAATACCCTCTTTCTACATTTCACCAAAAATAAGTCACTCTCTTTGTCAAAATATGAAAGTTGCATGTACACAAGAATGCAGGAAGAAATAAGATAGAGAGCAAAGACATAAGAACCCATAGCTAGTTTGGTATACTTGCAATCATGATCAAACATGGCTAAACATCAATGTACCAGTCAATGAACACACAAATTTTAAGCACCACCACAATCAATTACCTGCAATACTCGACGAATCTTCTACCATCCGTCCTCCACCAAGAGCCCCACCAGACACATGGAGCCTTGCATTAACAAACACCTAGAATCATCAAAAAAGTAAATTATGGTCCTTGGAATATATGAGCAACTAAAAAATAGAATAAAATAAAAGGAACTGTATCTCACCGCTGCATGCTGATATCTTGGAGATGGTGAGACACCAGGGGCAATTGCCCATTCCCATCGGCCATCTCTATGCTTAGCGAGTCCATATGCACTAGCCAATGGCTGTATTATAAAATTTGGGAGGAGGGACATGGGGGAATCAATATACGGCAAAATTTTAGAAGTAAACAGTTTAGATGAGTCACATAAAAATATCTATAAGAAGTTTAACAAAGTTACATGAATCACACAAGTAGTGTTTGTTTATAATAAAATGGCACTGGAACACAGAAGGAGAAATTGATATGAATATCATCTGCTTGAAGGAAAGCATCCAATTTTAACTTGCAAGTGATAACCTGCCTGCCTGAGCAATTAGTGATCTG
Organism: Cicer arietinum; assembly: GCF_000331145.2. Taxonomy (NCBI): domain Eukaryota; kingdom Viridiplantae; phylum Streptophyta; class Magnoliopsida; order Fabales; family Fabaceae; genus Cicer; species Cicer arietinum. The sequence continues at coordinate 61,846,983 of NC_021165.2, read as the reverse complement.
GTGGAGTTATTGGAACTTCAATACCCAACCACCAAACAGTACTCAATTAGAAAAGCATTCAATTATTTACTGGCAGATTCCATCCTTATCTATAGGCAACTCAGATTCTGAAATTAACTCTGTGAGCACTAAGATTCAGCCACGATACAAATTCGGAAGGTAAAGGCCAAAATGAACAATAAAAATATGAAAGAGAGCAAGAGAGAAACTATACTTGGTCAAGCAAAGGCAATCTACGAAGATATCATTGTGTTACTACTAGTTAATTGGATTTGTGTTGCAGAAAAAAAGTGGAGTTGTATTGGGTCTTGGAAACTAGGTGTCTAAAGATATTGCTTGGACAGTTTGAGTGGTTATGGCATTTTCCCCTAAAGTGTCAAGAGTTGCCTTTCTAGGGCAGCAAGTTATTAGCCGTAAGTATGATTTAAATTAGGTCGATGGAGATATCAACCCAACAATCACTTCTATTCAGTCTCAAACTTATCCATTGGTGTTCATCTCCCAGAGATAAGTGTCTTTTAGATCACTGGTTACTCTTAATCTATGTGATGGCATCGTTCCATAATTTTATAATTTTGCTACTACATGGATTTTTTCCCTATAAATAATTTCTGTTGTACTGATGGTTTTTGTTAAATTGGGGTTATCATTTTAGCAGAAATTGGGTGATAGAGGCAGATAAGTATCATTCTTTGGATTTGTATGAGTGTACTGACTTCCCTGCATATTGTAATAAGAGTTTAAACTCTGGATTGTTCTTGTTTACCTCTCTTCAAATTTTTCACTCACTCCCTAGTTCTCAAGGTTCCTCCTAGCAAAAACTATCTGGGAAGTCCACAGCTCCTACTCTGAAGAAGTCCTTGGCTTAAACAGCACTTGTTAACGGGCTTAATACAAATTATCTGCTACAGATTTGCATGCCTCACATTGATCCCTCCCATGACATGTGAGTAATGTGCAATTCAAGCTCATAAACAGCGAATTTCTGTATTGAAAGGCAGCCACCAATCTACTGATCAATCCAGATTTCAAAACTGTCCTGTTGCATGCCTAGTATCATTGTTTTGTCTGTTTTATTATTTTTTCAACTCTTGAGAATATCTTGTCCTCACCCCTGGTGTCCTTACATCTCAAAGTTTAAATAAAGAAAACCAACAAGCGCAGACCTATCTAGTGTGTGAGATCAGACAACTTGAGCAAACTATCATAGTATCATATCCTACCTCTTTAGCTTAAGATAAACTCTTTTCTTCAACAAATACACAAATGTAAATTGTAATTAACTCTGGATGGGTCACTGTACAAGCAAGCCATTGACAAAAGGATAAAGCAAAAAGTTATTGTTGGGATGTGGTACTAAAGTGTTTTGGGCTGATTACTGTTTACTCTCATTGAGCCCAGGCTGGGGTCAATTATTCTTTGTGCCATAAGGTTGAAGCTAACCTCAGCTGCAAGTTAGTTACAAGCAACCGCTTCTGTTGATATTGTTGAAAAACGGTTTTCTTCTTCAACCAACACATATATATAGATTCACAATTCTGTGATTAGATTAATTAATTTTCATTCTTCATTTTGTAAAGGGAGAGAAAAGAGAGCTTTAAGAGAAAAGTTGAGATCAAGCTTATGAGAGTGATCTTGTCTCATTATAACACTTTGATTCATAATGAAATCTTCTTAAGCTCGGATTTAGTCCCTCAGACATAGGAGTTAATCTCTGAACTGGGTTAACAAATTCTTGGTGTTGATTCTTTTCTTCTATATCTGTTTTGTTCAATTGGTTTCTGCACATATAGTAAAATTCTGATTTCTTCAATTTGAAATCCGTGTGAATCAATTCTTGCTGCATGCAAGCTTTGATTAATTCAGAGTTCTTAATTGAGTTGATTTTAATATTGCATCAAGTTACAACAGATATCAATGACAAACTCAGATACTTTTATGACGAAACAATTTAAAGATTCTTTGGTGAACCAAATTAACAAAATGGGAAAGGGACAAGTTCTGAGCAGACGGATAACTCACAACGCTATTGCCATCCCTCCCTCCACAAAGCAGAAGAAGCCCATCAGAGCGTGCACTTGCAGTTGCATACCTACCCAGAAGTAAATGAAAAAACAGCAACTCAACCTCACATTATAAAAAATTTCAACCACAACATGATAGCCAACTATAAACAAATACAATAAAAGTTTTCCAAAGTTATTTCATGATGACATCAACCATGGTTCATAAAGTATTCTACTGTGCTATCAGAAGACATAGCAACAGTGAGCTTACTTCATTCCAGAAATAAAACATTGATATTTCTTAACGATGTAACTAAAATGTGTCAAGATTGATCATATAATAAGTAAATAACAAAGGAAAAAAGCTCACCCAAAGTCAGTTTGTCTCTAATATGAGCAAGTAAGGGTGTATCCGCCCTTCGATCATTTAGTGGGTTAAAATCACGAAGAGCTTTATTAAACTGAAAGTGAATATGCATCATATTCCCTTACTTGCTCATGTTAGAGACAACCTCAATTTAAAGCAACCTTTTCCATTACAGAATGATAGTATTTAAAATTTCACACTTTGCTTCCAAAATATTCCACATAATATGTCAAACTTCAATTCATACAGCCCAACTCAAGATTTGCAAAGTCATTGTCATCACACATAAAGGCAACCATACATAAAGGTGATCCTGCTCTGATATCAATAAGCTCCCAAACTGAAGAAAGAATAAAGCAATGACTAACTAATAAACCAGCCAGAACAGAACACACAAAGCAATAGTAAACAAATGAATATTATGCTTGACATAGCTGAACTAGTAAAAGTACAGAAAACACAGTTTTCACTCATTCTGTATATATAAAACCAAATGTATAGATTGAAAAAAAGAAGAGGGAGAGAAATAGGACATTTAAAACAAATATAAAGACATTATTGATCTTAGACGTGAAAATAGTTTAAAACCAGGTGGAACCCTCTCATCGACATCCAAAATTATACAATATGATACCAAGCGAAACAAAACAAAAAAATCAACCCAAAAACATATCAACCTAACAAACAAACATATTTACATAATCTAACAAACTGGAAACAAAGGGCCAAATTCTATATTCTAATGAACCTAGTTAATGACTGCCCTCACACGACCTAGTTCAAGACATCAAAGCTTTGAAACAAGAAAAACTGCCCTCAGAACCTATCTCAAGACATTATAAGTACGGAATAGGAAAAAGTGTTAAATACATAGCATTTTAAACTAATATGAACATAGTGAAGTCAAAATATTAGTCAAAAAAGTAGAATGGTGGACTCCGTACATGCATGGGGGCGGACCCTCTCCTTCTGGCTCCAATTTGCGCCATTCATATGGCTTGGCAGCTGTGTCTAAGGCCCATACATCAGCCAAAGGTCTCTTTCCTGTAAAACAGGGATAAAACAAACGTAACATACAATACAATAAATTTACAATCAGAAAGCAAACAACTGAGTCAAATATGCAAAAGCAGTTGGGTGTCTACCATCATTGCCTCCAATTGCCATGAGATACCTCTGCCCCACCAAAGCCATAACATGGCCATAGCGTGGACCTGGTCCAGGCCCTGGAACACCAACTCTACATAACATCCAGAACTCACAGATCAGATAAATGCAATTATGAAGGTGGTAAAGATAGGTTACTAGTCTAACCTATGCCATCGTGGTCGTTGCTGTGTGAGATCAAGAACATGAAGGTCCTCTGCTGACAAACCAGCAGGACCAATGCCGCCCTGTATTAAGATGCAACATTCCACTAAGAATAAAGCTAATTATTAATGGAAATGAAACATAAACCAATACTGAGTAAACATAAGAGATAACCTTTCTACACTACCTGAATAACTACCATCGTTCCCACAGCAGTGGCTACATGTGCAGCCCTTGGGGTCGGAGGCTCTCCAAAGGGAGTTATCCTGCATTAATTTTTTCAATTAAGCGCTAAAGCAATGCACATAAGGGCATACAAGCATTAATCAAGGCCGAAAAAAATAATCTAGTTGTAAGTTTACCTAGACCATTTATTAGTCAGGACATCATAACAGTGGACGTCAGCTGTGGCACCAGCTAAACCTGCAGGGCAAATGTAATATGCCAGTCATGGTGAATTTCAAGCATAAGCACTTATTTATTGAATCAATATCAGTTCTTATTCAAAGGAACAAATGTATAAAAGCTAGACAAACCATTACTCAACTTGCACTATCCCTCACAAGGTGAGAGAATGTAATGCCAAATTCCCATTAAATTAGGAAATTTAAGGCTGTGTTTGGATTGAAGTTTTTGCATACACCCGTTTGATTAAAATTCATTTAGCACACAAACATTTGGTAACAAAAATGATCTTGTTGTAATGTGATTTGTGTTTGGAATTTTTTTTTTTTTTTGCAAACGTATGTTACATAAAATGAAATTTGTTTAACTGATATTAATCAAAAGTACTTTTGGATACGTAATTACCAAAAAGGTATTAGCATTATAATGTAGTATCAATAGCATATTTAATATCACTTTGTCACATAAATTAATTCTAATCTGCAAAAAAATTAATAAGTTCCATTAACAAGCATATTCAATTAATAACTATAATTTTGGAAAGGTAATGCACATTGTTGACACATTTAATGTGAAAACCACTTTTCTTAATTCTTGTGAATTCATCAAAGAGGTCTTTACATATAGGGACAGAGGTAGTATAAAATAAATCAGAATTGCTCTTAATTCACCATTGTCTTTTTCATGGTTTTAAAAGATATGCATTAAACAATTAATAACCTAAAGTAATGCAACCTTCTGTTCTTTCAGATCTTAAGCAATTCTTGTCATCCAATCACACACTTATATTTAAATAAATAAATGACGTGAGGACATTGAAGGGCATCCAAACGAAATAGGAATTCCACTTTCAGGTAGAGACAGAAGGGCTTGGAACAGGAAACCAAAAAGGCATTAAATCATGATATAGAGCAAGTATTATTGCTTGCCTAGAACCTTTGTACTTGTAGCCTGATAATAAATAAGAAACCAAACATTCTTAGTCTGGTTTTCTTATTCTTATTCTTTGATCGATGAAGTATTTTAAATGTTATATAATTGAGATTATTACAAAATAAATAAATTATCACCTCACAAACAGCAACAGTCAACTATCAAACATGTGAAACCAACTCATGTTGTGGAATTAGGGAGAATTTACTATTGACACTGCTTCTTTATGTGATTTATGAAACCAGGCATTTAGGTATTCAGAAAACATACAAAGAAGCAAAGTATGCAAACAACAATATCTAAACAAATATATAACAGTTCCTTTTTTAAAATCCAATGTTCTATGAAGTGAAAGTAATATTTCCTCAATTCATAATCAGCATTTCAAAAAATATATTTAGCAGTGTATATATGACATATGCAAGAGGCAATGGGAAAATAGGAAATTAAAATTTTCAGACACACTGTACATAGTCCACAGTAAGTGGGACTACGGGTCCACTGGCCCAACCAAGCTATGAGTGAAGCCATAAATGATAATTTAAATAGAACCTGACACTCAAAATAAGCATAGAGGGAATAGGGTAGTAATCGACAAAATTAAATTAAACTGATTGGCCTGGAATAAAACAGAATCAAGAATAATTGAAAACAATGGAAAGAACCACTATCCATGGTTTGGACACTATTCTGACCAAAGAAAAGATAGTCAACAAAATGATGCATTTCCTATCGTATATTTTTCGCCACTTCCTGTCCTATTCTCTACAAAAGGGGGGCAGAGAGCCATGCAAATGAAAATAATTTCAAAAAGAAAATTTACAAAGTTCCAATTTTATTGACCAATTGAAAAAAGGGAAATCAAACTGCAAAATTGGTAATAATTGTATACATTTTCAACATATTGTTTTCGTATTGCATAACTGCATTATGAATAGATTTGAATAAACTTCTCAAGAAATACTTATAGAAAAAGAGATATTAAAAGACTTTTAAATATTAATATCTCTACAAGTTGAAATTAGCTTCAGCATCTCAATTTTTTCATAAACACTCTCAATTAACTTCTTCAAAATTTATAAGCACTTTTTCGTAAATCAAAATTTATTAACTTATTTTAACTGAGAGTTTGTTGTAAGTTATGAGTCTATGTCCCCATGAAGATGTAACCAAGGCAGTTTTTAAGGGAGCCACAGTTTCCATGACTACAAACATTTAGTGTATGTTTGGTTTTTCCATGGCAAAAATTGATTTTGGTTAAAAGTTGATTGAATGGAAAGTGGTTTATGGTTTGATAGATTGGTGTAAAAATGAACTGAATAATAAATTTTTAGCTAAAAAACATGTAAAAGTGATTTTGGTTAAAATTTGATTAAATGTAAAGTGATGTATATTTTGATACATTCATGTAAAGTGAGTTGAATAATAAACTTAAAATTAAAAATCATTTTTGGAGGCAAAAGCTTCAAATCTCAATTTCAAATTAGAATCTATTTTGTAGACAAAAGTAATTCAACTCAAGAACACTCAAACATGTCTAAAATCAATTTTATGTGTCTACAACCACTTTTACCTCGCATAAAATTGAATCCAAACATACACTTAGTTCATAAAGGCTAAAAACAAAAAACTGCTTCCAAAATTGTATAGGCCTGGAAACTATCCCTTTGTCATTTCATTTGCATTTCCATAACCTAAAAACAACAATGTAATCGGGGCCTTTGCACACATCAAAAATAACTACATAAAAACCTACTTGTACAGCTAAATTAAATTCTGCTTTAAAAGACACCAATCAAGCATACAAAGCATCAAGCAAAGTTTCCAGATTTTAATCAAACTAAATACCAGTTCCAAAACACTCACCAACTGCATCTACATTACTAGCTGTTTCAAGAAAAAAACCTAATTAGCACATGAAAGTAAAATACTTACGTATGCCTGCATTTCCTGCAGATGAAGGAGTCCCTGAAGCAGCAGAATTTCCTTCGAGTGCAGTCGCACCACCGAACAAAATCAACCTCGGACCAATATATCCCGGCGTTCCATCCTCTCCCACCGCCGGCACAGCCGTCAACGTGTGACCACACCGCGGCCCCGGTCCATCCTCCTTCTTCTCCAAAATCGCATTCACAACTGTATAACTCGGCGCAAGCCTCGGACCAACAACCGGACTGTGCTGCACCTGAGCAGCCGCAGCTTGCTGCTGTGGTTGTTGCTCCGCTGGAGATCCACCGCAAGACGACGAAGAAGAAGACGGCGTCGGCGTCTCCCCTACCTGCTCTCTCTCTTCATCGTTCTGTACAACTGAGTCGTGATCGTTCTCCGATACCATCGAAGAATCAACATCCATTGTTTAACCCTAAGATTCGAGCAACTCCGTTAAGATCGGAGCTAGAATTTCCGCGAAATCGCGTCCATAAGCTAAATTTCACACGCCGCACGATTGAAAACCCTAACTCAGATCCTCAACTCTTCAATTCAGAGAAGAAAATAAAAAATAAAAAATAAAACTCGTAAACCTTCGCGAATTCGATTAGGTTTTTTTCTCTTTTTCTTTTCTTCTCACTCTTTCGTTCTCTTTCTAACGAACTCGAAGATAGAAATGAAGCGGTGAACGAAAACGAAACGGAACGGAGAAGAAAATCTCAAGCCTTCAGCAACACAGACACAGTCGTTAATCAAAAATAATTAATAATTAATTTAATTAAAAAACAAAAATAAACTCAATTACTTTATCTGAGACGAAAGGATTGGGTTTTTTCTCTAAAGTTTTTTCTTGCTTTTTATTTTTTTTATAAATAATTATTTTGTGTTGATTCTTTTGTTTTGGGGTATAAGAGAAGAGGGTGAAGTTAGTGACCGGAATATGCCGGTAGGGGCTTGAAAGGAAGAAATTTGGGGCGGCGGAAGAACGGAGAACGGAGAAGAAGTAACCGGAACAACCGGGGATTAGTTTAACTATCAACGGTGTTCACCGGTTCCTTGTTCTAAGGAAAGTTGGCCTTATACAACTGGGTTGACAACTAAGCAAGGCGACCCCACCATCTTGTTTTTCTCTTTTTTAACGCATTGTTTTTTTTTTTTTGTGACAAATTATCGCATTGTTCTAAAAACAAAATTTGGTGTCCACGCACTATATTTGGAAGACAGATAAATCTTTTTGGTCTATATTTCTTTTTTTTACAATTTTTTTGGTCTATTGTTATTTGGGTGTTTTATTGCTAGTTATCTTTAAGTTTTGATTATAAAAAAAAATATTATGTGGATATATTAAATTTTTTTATTAAATATTGATATAAATTTATTTTATATTGGTGATATATAATTTTTAAACTCTATATAAAATCTACAAAAAAGATTAAAAAAAAATCTATTTTATTCTCAAACACGTATGTGTATCATTTTTCGGAAGGTTTTTGTGTCAGCCATCCTAGAGCAATAGTTATATATACATCGAAATAAAAAATATAATATAGTTATAATATCAAAATATTATAAATATTATACAATACATGTAATGATTTATTGAAGTATCTCATTATCATTAACAAATAATGATAGAATACAAAGTATTTATATGTGAATACAAATGAGAAGTAGTATAACAGATTTAAATGTGAATCAATTACTTTAATTAACTAAAGGAAATAAATAAAAGAAAATATTGTCACGTAGAACTAACAGGATTAAGTCAATAATACAAACTAAATTAGAATAGAAGTAACTATATCTAATAACCTTTCTCAAACTATTGCACATAAGTCCATTAAGCCCATCTTAGAATAGAAAATTTGAAATAACTTGGGAACTAAACATTTGGTAAAAACATATGATAACTATTGGATAGAACTTATAGGCAATAAATGAAACAACTTTGGTTGAAGCTTATCGCAAACAAGAGATCAATCAAGTTTGATATGTTTGGTGTGTTTGTGAAATTATGAATTTGTCATGATGTGTTTAGTTGGCTAGTTATTAATGTTGAGACAAAATCTCTCTCAAATGATTTTAATGATAACAGAAATACTTAAAGGATTATGATTATGGTTAATGACTAATCTGTGTTTTTGAGTGAACTCACATAAGAAAACAGGTTATTAATCATTAAGACAAAAAGGAGAAAAATATGATTCAAATCTGGAGAATTGAAATTCAAGAGGATGACCTCGTAAGAGGATGAAGCTTCAAATCGGCATAATACTCATCATCACCAAAAATGTTTTTTATTCATTAAAGAAAGGAAAAACGGTATTAAAGAATGAAGAAATAAAGCATTTGAAATAAAGAAGTCAGAAGGCAAAAGAATAGATACGAGCATGACCAGTACTATGTAAGAAGATGACAGTACTAGGTTGGAGGACGGTTCTATAAAGTCCACATCATTCTCAAATGTTGAAAGCAACTCATCATATCATGTGCAAATGCTATAAGCAAACCTATATATCATTCTTGTATGATTGAAAAAACAATGTGGAGTCAATCTATAGAAAGGAACAACATACAAGCCAAAAATAGAAGCATTCACATGTCTTGAAGAAAGGAAATTTGAACTACGTGCTTGAGGATGGTTCTCTCTTGTCAACATCACTCTCAAAAGGTGAAAATGACTTAGCCCTTCAACTTTCAGAAAGGTTGTAGCCCACAAAGTCAAAGATATAACCTTACATATCTTGAAGAATGAGAAAAGAAAATGACAACTCAAGATCAAGTTCCAAGGAGTTTGATCCTCCTGCTCGAGGATGGACTGCATATGTCCAAGGACAGCTGGATGGCAATTCTGCAAATATGATCAAAGACCTTGGACTTTTTTATCAAGTCCCCAACGGTCATAAGATGTTTGTCACATGAAAAGAGCACCACAAGATCTCTATAAAAGGCAGGGAGCTCTTCATTATAAAACACACAACAATATTGCATTAAAAGATCAAGTATCATAAAGCTATCAAGAGCAATATTCATCCTATCTTCATACTTTCTATAATCCTACATTAGATCTTTGAAATATCGTTTCAGAAAGTGTTTAAGAAAAGAGAAACAGTCACATTCATATCACTCTGTAATTTCCAAGTGAGTTACACTTGGAAATAGTTGAAACTTGATTGTAAGCTTGGTGAGGCTAAAGAATACACAAAGTGTAATCATCCTCTGTGAGAGGTTGATCAGTTTGAACATTAGTGAAATCTCACAAGTGTGTGAGGACTTGACGTAGCCTTCATTGGGTGAACTAGTATAAAAGTTGTGTGTGTTATTCTTTACATTTTCTCTTTCTTTTGCTCAGCTCTAACTTAAAGGTTTAAATAACCATCCTCGAGTTTGCATCCTCTTTGAGAGGATAGTTTTTAAAACACGAGAAAATTATTTTTAAACAGCAAAATCCCTATTCAACCCCCTTCTAGTGATATTTAGCTACATCAATTGACATCAGAGCAAGGTTCTCTAGAAAATTACACCTAACAGTGTAAGAAAAAAGATCCAAAAGGAAAAATGTCAAAAGCTAAGTATATTCCTGAAGGAGGATCATCCAGTCGACCTCCCTATTTTGATGGCACAGATTACTACCACTGGAAAGGTAAGATGATATTATTTCTCATATATAACAACATGTGGTTTGTGGTTAAAAACGGGGATCATGTCATCAGAACCAACAACACAGACGCAACCTCTGATGAGAAACCTCAAGCACAGTGGACTGCAGATGAAAACGCTAAGGTACTCATAAACTCTAAAGCTCATTTATTTCTAACGTGTGCTTTGAACAGGGAAGAATATGACAGGGTTGAAGAATACAAAAATGCTAAGGAACTCTGGGACACCCTAAGGATCCATCATGAAGGATCAAGTCACGTAAAAGAAGCAAGGATTGACATAGGAGTAAGAGATTTTGAACTATTTGAAATGAAGGAGGAGGAAACCATTGATGAAATATTCTCAAGGTTAACAATCATATTAAACAACTTGAGATCTCTTGGAAAGGTATACTCCATTCAAGAAAGGATAAGAAAAATCCTAAGGAGTTTACCAAATGAATGGAGGCCAATGGTGACTGCCATTACAGAAGCAAGAGACTTGGCCAACATGAAATTGGAAGATTTAGTTGGAACTCTAAGAGCTCATGAACCATTATTGCCGGTTGACAAACCAAGCGGAAAAGGAAAAATGATTGCTCTAAAAACAAGTCAAATAGAAAGTTCATCCTTTAAGAAGACTAAAGATGTCATGAAAAAGGAAAGCTCAGAATATCCTCTATCTGAGGAAGAGGATGAACTCGCTCTAATTTCCAGAAGAATTCAGAGGATGATAAATCGAAGAGGATAGGATAGAAGATCTCCTCAAAAAGAAAAAACTGACAAAAGTCAGATAACTTGTTTTGGATGCAACAAAATGGGACACTATAAAACTGGGTGTCCTCTCAAAAAAGGAACTCAAGAAGATTTCCCTACTGATTACTTGGGATGACACTGAAGAGTCATCCTCTGAGCAAGAAAAGGAAGAAGAGGTCAACCTCTGTCTCATGGCAAAGTCAAAAACTGAAAAGTAAGCATTTCAGAACTATGTCCTTCTTGTGAACAGTTAGAAATTGAATTTAACAATCTTTTAAATGACTCAAACACTTTATCTCATAAATGTGGTTTCCTCAAAAATCAACTTAATGAAATAAAGAAACTCAATGAGGAACTTCAAGCTAAGAATGAAAAATATGAAGAAAAAAAAAATCATTCTAGATTTGCAATTGTCTCATGAGAAACTATCTGAGCAACAAAAACTTTTAAATAAAAAGAATGTCATAATTCATCCTCCAAAAGAGGACAGAAAAATAAATTTTAAAAATAGAGGTTGAAGAACTAAAAAATGACATTACCAACTTTATTAAATCTATTGAAACATTTCAAAAGATAATGCGATCTTAATTTGGAATCTTTGACAAAGTTGGTATTGGATTTAAAAGTTCTCAAAAACAAAAATTATATGAAAACTTTTTCTTGCCAAAAATACAAGAGGATAGGCCAAAATGCATTTTTTGCAAAAAAACTTGGGCATACTTTCAAAAACTGTCATGCTAAGAAGAAAGCTGACAACATAAAGAAAAGATGTTCATTTTGTGGTAAACATGGGCACCATGATTCTATTTGTTATCACAAAAAGAGAATCCTCACAAGAGGAAAAACAATCCAACAAGGACCCAATGCTATATGGGTACCTAAGTTACTTTTAAACTCTGGCACAGGATCATCCTCTGATCAACAAAAGAAAGCATTGGTACTTAGACAGTGGCTGCTCAAGGCATATGACAGGGGATAAACATTGCTTTATTTCCTTGGAGATAAAGGATGGAGGATCAGTCACGTTTGATAAAATGATAAAGCTCAAATAAAGGGTACATGTATTATTGGTAAAAATAACTCTGCCAAAATTGAAAATGTTCAGTATGTGGATGGTTTAAAACATAACTTACTAAGCATTAGTCAATTATGTGATAGTGGATTTGAAGTTATTTTTAAGCCTACTCTATGTGAGGTTAAACATTCATCCTCGGGTAGAGTTTTCTTCTCCGATTTTAGAAAAAAGAATTTATATGAACTATATCAAGATGATTTACCTACCGAATCTTGTTTTGTATCCATTGATAAAGATAAATGGATTTGGCACAAAAGAGTTGGTCATACAAGCTTACAAACTATTTCTAATCTATCAAAGTTAGAATTAGTTAAAGTTCTTCCAAAAATTAATTTTGAAAAAGACAGAGTATGTGAAGCTTGTGTCAAAGGAAAACAAGTTAAAAGTAGCTTTCACTCAAAAAATATTGTTTCAACAAATCATCCTCTTGAACTTATTCACATTGACCTCTTTGGTCCTATCAAAACTCCAAGTCTTAGTGGAAAAAGATATGGTTTTATAATTGTTGATGATTTCTCTCGTTTTACATGAGTTTTATTTTTAAAACACAAGGATGAAGCTTTTGAGGCATTCCACCATTTCTGCAAAAAGATTCAAAATAAAAAATAATAAAAAATTGTCTCGGTGAGAAGTGACCATGGAGGTGAATTCGAAAATGAATCCTTTAAAAATCTTTTTGAAGAAAATAGTATTTCTCACAATTTTTCTTGTCCAAGAACTCCTCAACAAAATGGAGTTGTTGAAAGGAAAAATAGAACTTTACAAGAAATGGCTAGAACTACTTTAAGTGAAGCCAACATTGAAAAATACTTTTGGGCCGAAACTATTAACATTGCTTGTTATGTTTCAAATCGTGCATCCATTAGAAATTTTTTAAACAAAACTCCATATGAACTATGGAAGGGCCGAAAATCAAATATTTCATATTTTCATATATTTGGATGTAATTGCTACATTCTAAATAATAAAGAAAATTTGGGAAAGTTTGACCCAAAATCTGATAAAGGTTATAGAATATATAATCTTAGGACTCAAACTGTGGAGGAATCCATGCATGTTATTTTTGATGAGTTTGATGACTTCTGTTTAGAAAATTTGGATAAATATGAAGAAGATGAACATTCATCCTCTCAAGCACCCAGTCCAAATGAAGAGGATGATTCTGATCCATCCTCTCAACAACCTCCAAGAGGATGGAAAATTGTCACACATCATCCTCCTGATCTATGGGAAAGTTTGACCCAAAATCTGATAAAGGTTATAGAATATATAATCTTAGGACTCAAACTGTGGAGGAATCCATGCATGTTATTTTTGATGAGTTTGATGACTTCTGTTTAGAAAATTTGGATAAATATGAAGAAGATGAACATTCATCCTCTCAAGCACCCAGTCCAAATGAAGAGGATGATTCTGATCCATCCTCTCAACAACCTCCAAGAGGATGGAAAATTGTCACACATCATCCTCCTGATCTAATCATTGGAAATACTGCCGATGGTATGAGAACCAGAAATTCTCTAAGGGAAAATACTATCAACATGGCCATGATATCACAAGGTGACAAATCATGGGTTGAAGTTATGATGGAGGAGCTTTCTCAGTTTGAAAGAAACAAAGTGTGGAATCTTGTGCCCTGTCCTTTGGAAAAATCCATCATTCGAACTAAATGGATATTCAGAAATTAACTAAATGAGGATGGTGAAGTCATTAGAAATAAAGTAAGATTAGTGGCACAAGGTTACAACCAACAAGAAGGAATTGATTATGATTAAACATTTGCACTCGTAGCAAGACTTGAAGCAATAAGAATCCTTTTAGCTTATGTTACTCATAAAGGTATCAAACTATTCCAAATGAATGTCAAAAGTGCCTTTTTGAATGGTTTTCTAAATGAGGAGGTATATGTTAAACAACCTCCTGGCTTTGAGGATGAAGAGAAGCCAAAGCATGTGTTCAAACTCTCAAAAGCTCTTTATGGATTAAAGCAAGCTTCTCGAGCTTGGTATGAGAGGTTATGTTCTTTTCTTAAAGAAAATTGATTCATAAGATGACAGATTGATACCACTCTTTTCAAGAAAACTCTTAAGGAGGATCTGTTGATTGTTCAAATATATGTAGATGACATAATATTTGGATCCACAAATGAAAATATGTGTAACGATTTCTCCAATCTCATGCAAAGTGAGTTCGAGATGAGTATGATGGGAGAATTAAAATTCTTCCTTTGTTTGCAAATTAAACAACTAGAGGACGGCATTTTTTATATCTCAAGAAAAATACATCAAGGATCTACTCAACAAATATAACCTGAGTTCAGCCAAGAGTATGAGAACTCATATGCACCTATCCTCCATACTTCACAAAGATGATGAAGGAACTCCAACATATGATAAAGAGTACAAAAGGATGATTGGATCTTTGTTATACTTAACAGCTAGTAGACCTGACATAGTCTTACAATAGGTCTTTGTGCAAGGTTTCAATCCTCCCCTAAAGAATCTCATCTCACAGCAGTAAAAAGGATTTTGAGATATCTTGTTGGCACAATCAATCTGAGAATTTGGTACAACAAATGTTCAAATCTTGATCTCATAGCTTATTGTGATGCTGACTATGCGGGAGACAAAGTTGAAAGGAAGAGCACAGGTGGAGCTTGCCAATTTCTTGGAAAATCTCTAATAAGTTGGTCATGCAAAAAACAATGTACCATTGCTCTTTCAACTACAGAGGTTGAATATGTATCAGCTGCACAATGCTGCTCACAACTACTATGGATAAAAAATCAACTAGAGGATTACTCTCTAAGGTACGCAAAAATTCTCATCCTTTGTGATAATACTAGTGCAATAAATCTTTCAAAAAATCTCATTCAACATTCTAGATCTAAACACATTAAAATTAAACATCATTTTATAAGAGATCATGTTCAAAAAGGGGATATATAACTAATTTTTATTGACATTGAAAATCAGTTGGCAGATATTTTAACCAAACCTCTTCAGGAGGATCAGTTCATAAATATATTGGAGAAACTCTCAATCATTAATTTGCTCAAAATTATTTGATTAATCTCTTTTATGCATCAATATTATATTTCTTTTATTGTAATTATTTATTTTTTCAAACCTACAAAAGATCTTTTGTTTATTTTTTAAAAATAAACAAAATCGTTAAAAATGTCAAAGGTTGCGAGGTTGGAAATAAACACCAGAGGACACAGTGTCCATTTTGGTGTAACTTCCTTTTGTCACATTAGACAAGAAAATGCACGCGCCTCCATCCATTGACCAACATAGGTGACGTTGCCTCCTTGATTCTCGTTTTGCATTAAATGCATCAACAGCTCCACGACCCTGGCCTGTCTTATCCATCATCACCTTAACCTCATAGGGAAACAACTATCTTAACTGCTCCCTTCTCCCAACGGTTACTCCCGTTCAACTTCCATCCTCCTCTACTTAATTCTTCTCTCCCTCTTTCTTTCTTTCTTCTCATCAACCTTCACCATCTGAAAAAACTCTACACTTCACTCCAAAAGTTTTCACAAAATGGCTCCACCAAAGTATGTGCAAAACGCAAAATTTCTGCTCAATCCTCAAAAGACACACTAGACTATTACTCTAGCACAAAATGAGATAGTCACAAAGAGGATCATCCAGAAACCATTCATCATGAACCGTTAAATATTATTCCTCCTCCATTGCAATATGAAAATATTCTTTCACCTTCTTCTTCTCTTAAAACCACAAAAACCTTATCCTCCTTCGCTCCCATAAGACGGTCCTCCAAGATTATGTCTGGAGTTGTTTCATCTAAAAAGGTGTTTCCTCAGGACAACACAATTTATGTTGTCAACTCTGATGATTCAAAAACAACTCTATATGCAGAATCTATACCATAACCACTTCTCTGAAAAATCTCCTCTAAATCTTCAACACCCAAAAAGGCCAAACCACCTTCGAAAAAATTACCATCCTCCTCTTCAAAAATTTCTGCCAACGTCTAACTTTTTGATTCCTTAATCTTGGTATTATCAGAAAACTGGTATTCTCAGTGTCAAGTCACTAGAACAGTTGTCCTCCAAAACACCCTCATTTCACCCCCAAAACCTCAGGTGGCTTCCAATCTACTTCCCATTTGTTGCATTCTTCACAATATATGTGTGCATTCTATTGTGCCCCGAGCTGGCAGTTTTGAAAAGGTCACTGAACTTGACCTTTTGATCATGAAGTGGTAGATTGGAGCCTCATTCTATTATGTTTCTACTCCTCTCAAAACATCACCAAATGCACCCTCTGCATCCAAGAAGAAGAAAACTCGTCACTCCCCCTCTATCAATCTACTTTATGAACCAGAAATTGCTCAACCTCTAATAGAGGATGTTCCTCAACAAATCTTTCAGGAACCCGTTTTGGAACTTGTGCCCACTTCATCTCCATTGTGTGAGTCTATTGTTCCAACACCGCCTTCGTCTTCACCAATCCATACTTGTTCCTCTTTTTGTGTAGCTGATCCTTCACACGAGGATGCAACCGAAATATCCTATCTAAATTTGATGGAGGATGGTGAAGAATTGTATTTTGACCTGAATGTGTCTTATCATCATTTCTCACCACCAAGTCCTCCTAAGGATGTGCCTGTTGAAACTTCTCAATTTTTGAACGAAACTCTGGATACCACTCTTCCTCATCCAACATCTATTGTAATCATTGAAGAACCTCTCCAACCTCTTTCTGAGGTCACTGGTCGGTTCAACTCCATTGATTCTTTGTTTGCTACCACAATTAATAAATCATCAAAGGATAAAGCTGAGAGTTCTTAAAACAAAATTTATAGTGTCAATGATAAACCCAAGGAATCGAACTCCAGTAAGAGGACCGAGGAAAGGAAAAATCACAAGAAGATGAAATTTCTCAAGACCATTAGGAAGGATCAGAAGAAACTTCTTCAAAATTTCAATACCTTCAAGAAAACAATTGCTCATTTTGGTCTCATCCTTGACTGGGTTACCAAACATTTGATTCCCACTGTTACTCATGGAGATCCTCCTCTTGAGCTACCAACCCAGCCTTCATCTGCTGTTCATATCCCTTCTCTTTTATCTTCGTTTGACGAGCCATCCTCCTCCGAGTAGCTTTGTGGCTCATCCTTTTTGTTGCTGACCAATTCAGGGGGAGATAGATTATGATCATCTAGCTATTTTTTATGTTAATGCTTGTTTATGTTTATGCTATTTTGAACCATATTTTGTAATATCAGTTTCATTAATATGAACTATCTTTTTGGTTCACATCTTTTGTTCAAAATATTTAGCATATGTTCAGGGGGAGTAATTTTTAAGAAAAATATTACACATATAATTTAGGGGGAGCATAAACATTTCATGTCACAAACTTATATCCCATAATTTATTTCTCATATTTAAAATCATAATCTAAATAATTTTGTCATCATCAAAAAGGGGGAGATTGTTGAGACAAAATCTCTCTCAAATGATTTTAATGATAACAAAATTACTTAAATGATTATGATTATGGTTAATGACTAATTTGTGTTTTTGAGTGAATTCATATAAGAAAACAGGTTATTAATCATTAAGACAAAAAGGAGAAAAATCTGATTCAAATCTGGACGATTGAAATTCAAGAGGATGACCTCGTAAGAGGATGAAGCTTCAAATCTGCATAATACTCATCCTCACCACAACAATTTTTTTTATTCATTAAAGAAATGCAAAACAGTAGTAAAGAATGAATAAATAAAGCATTTGAAATAAAGAAGTCATAAGGCAAAAGAATAGGTACGAGCATGGCCAGTACTATGTAAGAAGATGACAGTACTAGGTTGGAGGACGATTCTATAAAGTCCACATCATTCTCAAATGTTGAAAGCAACCCATCATATCATGTGCAAAGACTATAAGCAGACCTATTTATCATTCTTGTATGATTGAAAAAACAATGTGGAGTCAATCTACAGAAAGTCAACAACAAACAAGCCAAAATTAGAAGCCTTCACATGTCCTCACGTGCTTGAGGATGGTTCTCTCTTGTCAACATCACTCTCAAAAGGTGAAAATGACTTAGCCCTTCATCTTTTAGAAAGGTTGTAGCCCACAAAGTCAAAGATATAGCCTTACATATCTTGAAGAATGAGAAAAGAAAAGGACAACTCAAGATCAAGTTCCAAGGAGTTTGATCCTCCTGCTCGAGGATGGACTGCATCTGTCTAAGGACAGCTGGATGGAAATTCTGTAAATATGATAAAAGACCTTGGACTTTTTTATCAAGTCTCCAACGGTCATAAGATGTTTGTCACATGAAAAGAGCACCACAAGATCTCTATAAAAGACATGGAGCTCCTCATTATCAAACACACAACAACATTGCTTTAAAAGTAGCTTTAAGATTCTTGATCTTTTTATGCAATGTTGTTGTGTATTTGATAATGGAGAGCCTCTTGGAGAGGTTTGGTAAAAATATCTGCTAACTGATTTTCAGTGTCAATGAAAATCAATTCTATGTCCCCTTTTTGAACATGATCTCTTATAAAATGATGTTTGATTTCAATGTGCTTAGATCTAGAATGTTGTATGAATTTTTTTTAAAGATTAATAGCACTTGTATTATCACAGAGGATGAGAATTTTTGCATACCTTAAAGAGTAATCCTCTAGTTGGTTCTTTATCCACATTAATTGTGAGCAGCATTATGCAGCTGATACATATTCAGCCTCTATAGTTGATAGAGCGATGGTTCATTGTTTTTTGCATGAACAACTAATGAGAGATTTACCAAGAATTTGGCAAGCTCCACTTGTGGTCTTTCTTTCAACTTTGTCTCCAGCATAGTCAACATCACAATAAGCTTTGAGGTCAAGATTTGAGCATCTTTTATACCAGATTGGTAGTGCCAACAAGGTATCTAAAAATCCTTTTTACTGTAGTAAGATGAGATTCTTTATGAGAGGATTGAAACCTTGCACAAAGTCCTACTACAAAGACTATGTAAGGTCTACTAGTTGTTAAATATAATAAGGATCCAATCATCCATATGTACTCTTTTTCAGATATTGGAGTTCCTTCATCATCTTTGTGAAGCATAGAGGATGGGTGCATAAGGGTTCCCATACTCTTGGCTGAACTAATGTTATATTTGTTATGTAGATCCTTGGTGTATTTTTCTTGAGAGATGAAGATGTCGTCTTCTAGTTGTTTAATTTGTAAACCAAGGAAGAATTTTAATTCTCCCGTCATACTCATCTAAAACTCACTTTGCATGAGGTTGGAGAAATCTTTACACATCTTTTCATTTGTGGATCTAAATATTATGTCATCTACATATATGTGAACAATCAACAGATCCTCTTTAAGAGTTTTCTTGAAAAGAGTGGTATCAATATGTCCTCTTACGAATCCATTCTCTTTTAGAAAAAAACTCAACCTCTCGTACCAAGCTCGAGGAGCTTGCTTTAATCCATAAAGAGCCTTTGAGAGTTTGAACACATGATTGAGCTTCTTTTCATCCACAAAGTCAAGAGGTTGTTTAACATATACCTCCTCATTTAGATAACCATTCAAAAAAACACTTTTGACATCCATTTGGAATAGTTTGATACCTTTATGAGTAGCATAAGCTAAGAGGATTCTTATTGCTTCAAGTCTAGCTACGAGTGCGAATGTTTCATCATAATCAATTCCTTCTTGTTGGTTGTAACCTTGTGCTACTAATCTTGTTTTATTTCTTATAACGTCTCCATCCTCATTCAATTTGTTTCTAAATATCCATTTAGTTCCAATGATGGATTTGTCCAGAGGATGGGGCACAAGATTCCACACTTTGTTTCTTTCAAATTGTGACAGCTCCTCCATCATGGCTTCAACCCATGATTTGTCACAAATTGTTTGATCAATTGTTTTGGGTTCAACTTGTGATATCATGGCCATGTTACTATTTTCTTTTAGAGAATCTCTGGTCCTAACACCATCAGAGGATGAATGTTCATCTTCTTCATATTTTCTTCATATGACTGTGTACTTTAGATTGGTCCTCATGGTTTAGACTGTGTACTTTAGAGGATGAATGTTCATCTTCTTCATATTTTCTAAACACTAGTCATCGAACTCATCAAAAATAACATGCATGGATTCCTCCGCAGTTTGAGTTCTAAGATTATAGATTCTATAACCTTTTGACGTTGTGGAGTATCCTAGAAAAATACCTTTATCAGATTTTGGGTCAAACTTTCCCAAATTTTCTTTATTATTTAGAATGTAGCAATAACATCCAAATATATGAAAATAGGAAATATTTGGTTTTCGGCCCTTCCATAGTTCATATGGAATTTTTAAAAAAAAAATTTCTAATGGCTTCATGATTTGAATGAACATTCTTTCTTTATGTTGTCAACTTTCTTCTTAGCATGACAATCTTTGAAAGTATGCCCAAGTTTTTTGTTAAAAGTGCATTTTTGCCTATCCTCTTGTTTTTGAGAACTTTTAAATCCAATACCAGTTTTGTCAAAGATTCCAGATTGAGATCCCATTATCTTTTGAAATGTTTCACTAGATTTAACAAAGTTGGTAATGTCATTTTTTAGTTCTTCAACCTCTATTTTCGGGATTTCCTTTTCTATGTCCTCTTCTGGAGGATGAATTTTGACATTCTTTTCATTTAAAAGTGTTTGTTGCTAAAATATTTTCTCATGAGATAACTTCAAATCTAGAATAATTTTTTCATTCTTCTCATTCTTAGCTTGAAGTTCCTCATTGAGTTTCTTTATTTCATTAAGTTGCTTTTTGAGGAAACCACATTTATGAGATAAAGTATTTGAGTCATTTAAAAGATTGTCAAATTCAATTTCTAACTTTGCACAAGTAGGACATAATTCATAGAGGATACTTTGAGCTTTCCTTTTTTATGACATCTTCAGTCTTCTTGGAGGACGAACTTTCTATTTGGCTGAATTTTAGAGCTATCATTTTTCCCTTTTTGCTTGGTTTGTCTGCCAGCAACAATGGTTCATGAGCTCTTAGAGTTCCAACCAGATCTTCTAATTTCATGTTAGCCAAGTCTCTTGCTTATGTGATGGCAGTCACCATTGGTCTCCGTTCTTTTGGTAAACTCCTTAGAATTTTTCTTATCCTCTCTTGAACAGAGTATACGTTTCCAAGAGATCTCAAGTTGTTTAGAATGATTGTTAACCTTGAGAGAACATTTCATCAATTGTTTCATTCTCCTTCTTCATTTCGAATAGTTCAAAATCTCTTACTCATATGTCAATCCTCGCTTCTTTTACTTAGCTTGATCTTTCATGAATATTCTTCAGAGTGTCCCATAGTTCCTTAGCGTTTTTGCATTCTTCAACTCTATCATATTCTTCCCTGCTCAAAGCACACGTTAGAAATAAATGAGCTTTAGAGTTTGGGAGTACCTTAGCGTTTTCATCGATCGTCCACTGTGCTTGAGGTTTCTCGTCGGAGGTTGCATCTGTGTTGTTGGTTCTGATGACGTGATCCCCGTTTTCAACCATAGACCACATGTTGTTATCTTGTGATATGAGAAATAGTATCATCTTACCTTTCCAATGGTAGTAATCTTATGATCCTCCTTCAGGAATATACTTAGCTTTTGATATTTTTTCTTTTGATCTTTTTCTCTTACACGATTAGATGTAATTTTCTAGAGAACCTTGCTCTGATGCCAATTGTTGTAGCTAAAATATCACTAGAAGGGAGGTTGAATAGGGATTTTGCTGTTTTAAAAAGTTTATCACGTGTTTTGAAATGATATCCTCTCTAAGAGGATGCAAACCCGAGGATGGTTATTTAAACCTTTAAATTTGTGCTGAGTAAAAGAAAGAGAAAATGTAGAGAATGACACACACAACTTTTATACTGGTTCACCCAATGAATGCTACGTCCTGTCCTGACACACTTGTGAGATTTTACTAATGATCAAACTGATTAACATCTCACAGAGGTTTATTACACTTTGTGTATTCTTTAGCCTCACCAAGCTCACAATCTTGTTTCTAACTAGTTCCAACTATTTCCAAGTGTAACTCACGTGGAAATTACAAAGTGATATGAGTATGATTATTTTTCTTTTCTTAAACACTTTCTAAAAAAGATATTTCAAAGATCTAGTGAAGGATTATAAAAAGTATAAAGAGAGTATGGAAATTTCTCTTGATAGCTTTAAGATTCTTGATCTTTTTATGCAATGTTGTTGTGTATTTGATAATGGATAGCTCCCTGCCTTTTATAGAGATCTTGTGGTGCTATTTCCATGTGACAAACATCTTATGACCGTTGGGGACTTGATCAAAAAGTCCAAGGTCTTTCATCCTAATTACAGAAATGTCATCCAGTTGTCCTTGGACAGATGCAATCCATCCTCGTGTAGGAGGTTCAAACCTCCTTGGTACTTGGTCATGAGCTGTCCTTTTCTCTTTTCATTCTTCAAGACATGTAAGGCTATATTTTTTACTTTGTGGGCTACAACATTTCTGTAAGTTGAAGTGCTAGGTCGTTTTCAACTTTTGAGAATGATGTTGACTATAGATCCATCCTCTTACATCGTACTAGTCATCCTTGTATCTCGTTCAACCCATCCTCGTACCAGTTAAATCTGGCCTCTGACCTCTTTGATTAAAATGCTTTATTTGTTAATTTTTGGATATCGTTTTAACTTCTCATCATGACTAAAAATCATGGTTACAGTGATGATGAATATTATGCATCTTTGAAGGTCATCCTCTCAAGGGTTCATCCTATCCTCCAATTTTGAAAATTTAATGGATTGAGTCAGATTTTTCTCCTTTTGATCTTATTGATGATTAACCTGTTTTCTTATAAGAATTCACTCAAAAGCACATATTAGTCATTAACCACAATCATAATCTGTTAAGTAATTTTGTTATCATTAAAATCATTTGAGAGAGATTTTGTCTCAATATTATGTTCTTATTTCCTTGATTAAGTAGAGATTTTTCGTAGTTCTGCGTTGTTTCTTTATTTTAGTGCAATGCTGAATTTCGGTGAGAAATCAATATGACATATATGGAGTAATTCAGCCATATCTAGAGTTGTAGATGTCCAATTGGAGTCAAACCAAGTGAAATGAAAGCTAAGATCTATAGCTACAAATGTCATGAAGACACCAAAATCAAATTCGGACTTAAAAGAGGAGAAAATTCGTGACGTGCATCATAACACATTAGAACACGTTTTTCTCACTTTTTAGACATCTTTTTGACTATTGGGAAGATGGGATACTTATGCCCTAGTAGAGAAACTCAAAGACGGTCGTTTCTAACACCATTGGAGCAGTTTTATCAAGAATCATTCATGAATCTTTCCTGTAACTCTTCTCTAATATCTATCTTTTCTATCTCTATCATGAGTAACTAAACCCTATTTGTTAGGGATGAGTGATGTTAAGACAAAATCTCAATTTAATATTTTGATGAAAACAAACAAAAAGTTAATTAAGAATGTTAATTATGATTCTAAATGTTAGGTTAATTTAAATTGTGCTTTTTGAGTGTATAAATCAAAGATAGGATCCAAGCAAAGCAAAGAATAAATTAGCATGAAAAGCAAAAATCTAAACAAACAAGAATGGAAAACATTTTTGACAAATTTGGAAAACGAAGAATGTTCTCCAGATCCAAGAATGATCAAGTAAGCTTCAAGAACAATCAATCTCCACTAGTTAAAAGAAGTTTTATTCTCTGGATTTTACATCTATATCATCAGCACTTGGAAAAGAACAAAGAGAGAAGATCACAAATTAGCAAGACCAGACGGATCTGAACATTCTCCAGCTTGACTGTCAAGAACGAAGAACATTCTTGACAGGATTCTGATCATTCTGGACAACAATATGAAAAATGAAGAATGTTTTGGTTATTAAAACTGAAGTCTGGAAAAACGGAGAACGTTCTCCTTTTGACAACATTAATTCAAGAACATTCTGGTTTACAAAGAACAAAGTCTTCTTTAGTTTAATATCGATTTGGGCAATGAAAGTACATCAATCTACATTGCAAATTTCCAATATTTACTACAAAGAAACATAATTATATACTCAAGATAATTCTGGACAGATTCAAGAGAAAATGATCAACAAAAGCAAAGCAATACATCAATAAAAAGCAAGATTAATTCCCAAAGTTGATGGCTTGCGATCGACAAGAACAAGATAAATCAATTCCCGGGTTGGGTGAACCAAGATAAATCCTTGTGTGGTATCTCTTCCCTTATCTATTTACTTTCAGTTTATTTGATTATCAAGTTAAATAGATAAGTTAAATTGTTGATTTTAACTAACCAAGAACGTTCTCTGTTTTCTTGTCAAAAACCAAGAACGTTCTCCGTTTTTTGTATTCACAACCAAGATCAATCTTGAGTTATTTTCTTAAGTTTTTAACAGGAAATTTAAATAGGAACATTAACAATTCAAATCCCTTTTCTTGTAAATTGACATTGCTACTTCAAGTGAAACAAGATGAAACCCTTATTTTTCTGATTTGATTTCTGATTTGACTTCTTATTATAAAAGATCAATTTTGTTACCGTTGTTAATTTTAAATATTGTTTTAATCAATTCAAATATTTTTTGTTCAGTTTTAGTAATTAAATACAACTCGATAGTAAAACGCAATCCTTGAGTTCGACACTCCATACTACCATTTTATTATAACTTGCAATGATTCAGTACACTTGCTGAAACGCTATCAGGTACCTAAGTCACTTTTAAACTCTAACACAAGATCATCCTTTGACCAACAAAAGAAAGTCTTGATTCTTGGATAGAGGTTGCTCAAGACATATGACAGGGGATAAACATTGCTTTACTTCTTTAGAGAAAAAGGACGGAGGATTAGTTACTTTTGAAAATAATGATAAAGCACAAATTAAAGGAACCGATATTATTGGAAAACATAACTCCGTTAAAATAGAGGATTTCCAATATGTGGATGGTTTAAAATATAATCTACTAAGTATCGGCCAATTTTGTAATAGCGGCTTTGAAGTCATCTTTAAAATCACTCTCTGCAATGTTAAACATTCAATCTCAGGTAAAGTTTTCTTATCTGGAATTAGAAAGAAGAATTTGTACGTTTTATATATGGATGATTTACCTATTGAATCTTGTTTTATTTCTATTGAAAAGGATAAATGAATTTGACACAAACGAGCGAATCATACAAGCTTGAACACTATTTCTAAATTATCCAAACTTAAATTAGTTAAAGGTCTTCCAAAAATTAATTTTGAGAAAGACAAAATATATGAAGCTTGTGGCAAAGGAAAACAAGTTAAAAGCAGTTTTAACTCTAAAAATGTCATATCAACAAATCAACCTCTTGAACTTCTTCATATTGACCTATTTTGTCCTATCAAAACTCCAAGTCTTAGTGGAAAAATATATGGATTTGTAATTTTTCACGATTTACTTGGTTCTGTTTTTAAAACAAAAAGATGAAGCCTTTGTGGCATTTCAAAACTTTTATAAGAAGATTCAAAATGAAAAAGAAACAAACATTGTCTTTGTAAAAAGTGATCACGGAAGAGAATTTGAAAATGAATCTTTCAAAAATCTTTTTGATGAAAACAGGATATCACACAATTTTTCTTGTCCAAGAACTCCTTGAAAAAATGGAGTTGTTGAAAGAAAAAATAGAACTTTACAAGAAATTGCTACAACTATTTAAATGAAGCAAACATTGAAAAATATTTTTGGGCCGAAACTATTAACACACAGTGTTATGTTTCAAAATGATTATCCATTAGAAAAATCTTAAACAAAACTCTATACAAACTCTAGAAAGATAGAAAACCAAATAGCTCACATTTTTATATATTTGGATGTTATTGTTACATATCTGAAAAATCCATATCTTGGTCAAGCACTCATTAGTAGGTCATACAAGAAACAAAACACAATTGTCTTATCAACTACTGAGGTTGAATATGTACCTAAGGTACGTCAAAATAATTATCCTCTGCGACAATATTAGTGCAATAAATCTTTACAAAAATATCATACAACACTCTAGATTTAAACATATTGAAATTAAACATCACTTCATACGAGATCACGTTCAAAAACAGGATATTGAATTAATTTTTTATTGAAAGAGATAACCAACTTGTAGACATTTTTACTAAACCTCTTTAGGAAAAACGTTTTAAAAATATTTTAGAAAAAAGCTCTATTACCAGAGTGTCAATCTCGAAAAAAAATTGTTAAATTTTTTTTTGGGGTTCAAAATCCATCCTCATTATGTCTAGGGATGAACCAATTAGTTAAATAACGTCATCCTGATGTCTCATGATGAACCAATAGGTTAAGTAACATCCTCTGTTAAATATGAAGATGAACCAAAAGACTAGAAGTTGAAAAAAAAAATGGCACGCGTCTCGCTGTTGATTCACTCTCTCTCCTCTGCCACCTCCTCGTAACCAATGGGTATTAACTCCCAAAACGTCTACTTCTCCCTTGAAAACATAACTCTTACTCTAACCTGTAATGATTGCACTCTAACTTTTCCCTCTCCCTCTAAGGGTTACATAATCTCTCAAATTCTTCTTTTCAAAAAAATTTCAAAACACTTCATTCCAGAACACACAGATCCTCAACTCCCCTATTTGAAAATGGCTCGAACTAAATATTCTGCAAAACAAAAATTTCTCAGCAAACTCTTCAGATAGTCTATTTGAGATTTTTTAAGGTGATTTGTATCACTCATAAGAGGAATCAATTTCACCAGATCTCGTACAACCTGAACCCGTCATAATCATCCATCATTCTCTATACACGCCCACACCCATTGTCCTCTCATCTCCTTCTCCTCATCTCACCTCCACCAAACCAAAATTTGCCTCATCATCAAAATCTTCTTCATCTGCCCCCACCAAACGTTTCTCACGTATAATGTCTAGAGCACTTTCTTCCAAGAAACCACCACAAGACAACACCATAAATGTCATAGACTTATATCATTGTGAAACAACTAAATATGATATTTCCAAGCCCAAAACCTCTACCTTGAAACCTCTCAAAATGAAGTCTCCTCCAAACCAAAAACTTGTGTATCCTCCTCTAAAATCAAAGCAAAAATTCCTCTGTTTGAGTCTAAAGCTTTAGAAACACTATATACTGAAAAGTGGCAAGACAAGTTCATAGTAAATGGAAAACAATAGATCTTGAATGACTAAAAAAGGTTAGTTTTAATGTTGAAGAAATATTTAATCAGCTAGGTTGGACATCTTTTCTGAAATTAATGAACCTCCATATCCAAAACTCGTCAAAGCCTTATACGCCGCCATTGTCTCTAAGGTGACACATTTCTAAACATCATTCTCAAAGGCATGCATATAGAACTCACTCCAAACACCCTATGTCATATTCTGGACATTCGAATTGGCAGTCGTTACATCTTCACTAAGTTTGGGTACTATTTGTGCAATATCACTTGAACAACTGTTTTAAACAACATTCTCATTACACCTCTCAAACCTCATGTTGCTTCCAACCTCCTACCAATGTGTAGAGTACTTCATATAATATGCATTCACTTTGTCGCTCCTCGCTCAGGAAGCTTTGAAAAGGTCATTGGGCTTGACCTACTGATTATTCATCATCTCATCATTAGAAGCCCTTCACACGTGGGAGATATTATTTTTTGTTTTATAATGAATGTGGCCTTGGTCCCTCAGCTCCATATGGCACGATCCTCGCCAAAATCTTCAAAATTTTCAAAGTTCCACTAGAGGACGAGCAATCCATTTATATGAACAACATATTTTTTGCCAGAAATGTCAATCAAACGAGGCTCAATCCAATCCAATAGACAAGCCATTTCACAAAAAGGAAACTATCAAAGCCTCCTAACAACATTTCCAACTCAAAAAACGATTACAACAACTAAGAAGAAAATACAAAAAATCACCCCCTCATCACAAAAGCCACTCAAATCAACAACTTTTATCACTAGTCCTCCATTTGAGGACGCCTACATTACTCCTGCCACCATTCAAGAACAAAAAATCTATGAGAACCCTACCACATATTTCACCGCAAGACATCTTTTATTTGATTTTGAAACACATCCATCACCAAATCACAACAACGTCTATTCTACATCTCTTGAAGTTAATCTTCTTGTTCAGGAGTTGTTGGAGGATACTACTCTCCAAATCATGAAAGATGGTAAAGAATTATACTTTGATCTAAATCTCACTCACCATCAATTTTCTCCCCCAAAAACTCCTCAGGCTATAGAGCCCATGGAGACGTCTCAAAATCTGCAAGACACCTTTCTTTTTCCACCATATCCGCCTGTAAGTCCCAATCAAAATGCCCAACTATCTTGTACAATGTCCCAAATTTTCACTTTTCTGATAAAGGTAAGCCATGTTGTTGACCCTTATCCATTTCTTCCCATATCTCCTCCATTGTTTGATTCATCCATCCCACCAAGGACAAGTGGTGAAACCTCAAAAATTCACATTCCTGAGGTCACTAGATGATTCAACTCCATCGATTCGTTCCTTACAAAAACTGGTGAAAATTCATCCCAAGACAAAGGCGTATGTTCCCAAAACAAAAGTGAAAGTGTAAATGCAATGCCACAAGATCAACACAACATTATGTTCGAAAAAGAGGACGAAAGCTAAACGTACTCAAAAGGAATTAAGGTTTCTCAAAAAGATCAGAAAACATCAAAAGAAACTATTTGAAAACTTCAACTCTTTTCAATAGACCTTGACTCACTTTGGGCTCCTCTTTGAATGGGTCACTAAACATCTTATCACCACCATTGTCCCCAGATATCATCATCCTGTTCTACCACCTCAACCTCCTCATTCAGATCTTCCTCGTCTTTCAACCTCATCCTCTTATGACGATTCATCTCCATCTAAATAGCTCTGAGGACTATGGCACTTTTTGATGGTTGACAAATCTTGGGGAGAAAGATTATGAGCTAAAATTGTCAACTTTTTGCAGTTTAGAGGATGCTTTTTGAAACTTTTACATTTCAATCGTCTTTATTAATTATGTTTTTTTAACCACTTTGTAGTCATTGTCTTCTTGAACAATTAATGAATTTATATTTTGGTTCAAAATGGTTATCTCAAATATTTATGCATATGTTGCAGGGAGCAAAATTTAAAAAAAAATACAAAATTATGCATATGTTGAGGGGGAGCATAATCAAATCATTATTTATGCAATTTCATTCATCAGAATCATAATCTAAAGAATATTGTCATCATAAAAAAAGGGGAGATTGTTGAGACAAAATATCTCTAAAATGTTTTAATGATAACAAAATTGTTTCAAAGATTATGATTATATGTGTTATCTAATATGTGCTCTTGAATGTATCAAATTTAGAAAATAAGTTCCTCACACTCTTGATCAGATGAAGTGTCTTTTCACATGTTTACTATGTCCTCTACGTGAGAGGATAAACAAGTGGAGGATAAAATTATAACATCTATGATAGAGGATAAACAATACTGAAGAAATGACGATTTTATGTCAAAAGACAAACAATGTTGAATAAGAGAATGAATTTATGTCCTCTATGACATAGGATATAAACAAAATAGAAGAGAGGGTGAACTTTTGTTTTCCATTCATCCTCGTACATGAGAAAATGAGTAAAAATACCAAAGTACAAAAGGTGATGTCCTTGACTAAAAAAACAAGACCATACAATTGTTGGAAAAGGAAAAGGTCAAAAAACACAAGTCACATCATAATTCATGGAAGCTCAATCCTCATATCCGAGAATGGACTGAAAACTCATCGTGCCAACTTTTGTCATACAAGGATAGATGAATGACAAAATTGCAATTCCAAATAAAGACCATGGACAATCAACCAAGACTCCAATGGATACTTTGTACTTCTCTTTATATTGAAACATCATCACCTCTATAAATAGAGATGAACTCATCTTCATCAAGCACAACACAACTCATACAAAAGTGAAATATTAAAAGTTGTGAAGAGCACACTCATCCTCTTATGATACTTTCTACTTTTCTCAACTATATCGTAGAAATCATCCGCTTAGGAAGTTTATTAGAGTGAAAGAATCATATTTATTGACTTTCAATTCAAGAATTTAGTTCTAGACCAACCCTATTCTACATCTATGCCAATATTTATTGACTTTTTCTACTACCATTAGCCTCCTCTGTACACTTCATGATCTTTATTTAGGAATGTAATTCGTGATCTTATTATGGTATTTAAGTTTAGGAATTTCAACAAGTTGGATTAGTTAGTGTATCTCCAACGTGGTTGTTTGAGTTACTGGTTCTTGTATTTGTACTCACACGAGTTTTTATTAATATTCATTCAATATTTTATTTTTTCTCTCTTTATCACATTTATCACACTACCTTTTTTTTATTATTTTTCTTTCTCTCAAAAAGTGTTTAATAAATATATAGGTGTCCATCAAATTTTTTATTTTACCCACCTAGATTAAATTACCCTCCTGGATGGATAAAAAATGGGTAGTTATTAGGATGAGTGGTTCTACAAGCACTATTTCTCTTCACTTTTTAGAAACTTCACTTAATAATTATTGTATTAAAATAAATGAATGTTTCAATATATCATCGAGTTATTGGTGAGACTCATTTAGTATTTTTTAGGTGCTTATTTAAAAGAATTAATTATTGTTTAAATATTAATATTAACGTATTATAAATTAATAAGGTGTAAACGTGAAATCAAGTTAAATATCCAAATGAAAAAATGGCCATTATGGATACTCATTCGAACCTAATTCATAAATCTATAAGAGACTAAGTTGGACTGCCACTTTTACACCAAATACAATGAACTTCAAAATAATAGAATTACATGTGATAAATAAAATCAAAATAAAAGGTTGTAACAAGAATTTTTGTCTCACTATTTTTTGTCCAAATTTGCAATGTTACAAACAAGTGTTTTTTTTAAAAAAAATTATGAAAAAGAGTACTAAAATTCCACATTTAAAAATTAGAGGACTATGTCTAAAATCTTATCTCAATTAAAAATAATAGAACCAAAAATACATTTAAGTCTTTTTAAAAATTTCATTTATGTAGAAAAATGTATTTTTTTTAATTGTATCTAGAATTTTTTTCATCTGTTTTTGACAACAAAATTACTAATAATTGAATTAATGAACTCGATACATTAAACATCCATCTAACATAGAGTTTCTTCCTCCTTTTACAACAAATTAGTTTTCAAGTAATAAAGTAGTTAGACATTTTTCTAATTTATTAATGAATATGGACACCCATGACTACATATTGTTGAGACAAAATCTCAAATTAATGTTTTGAGGATAAATTAAGGGTGATTAAGATTATCATTATGATTATGTGCATGTTGGTATTTGATATATTTGCTTGAGTTTGTTAATCAAGATAGGTACAAAGAAAATCAAAACATATCATAATAAATAAGAAACAAAATAAAGTCAGAAAAACGAAGAATGTTCTTGATAGTTTTAAAGGAAAACAAAGAACGTTCTCCACAAGTTCTAGAATTTTAAAAAGTAATCATATCAGATTCAGAACTTACAGATTTGTTTTAGTATGTTCTCCAAAATATACAAGGATAGACTTCAGTAGGAAGATCACTCCAAGAGGCAAAGACAAAGACTACAATTCATACGTCATTAAAACAAAGTCATTCTCCAAAGTTAAAGCAAGCAAAAAACATAAATATTGACAAATTTGGACAGAACAATCGTGCAATTTTTAACAGTCTGTACATGTGTTGCAAAGCATGAAAAATATTTCACACATATGTCAAGTTAAAGTCAAAACTCAGTTAGCACAAAGCTAGAACAAATATCGTTCTTGATTTTCAAAAAGCAAGGCTGCCCAAATCCAAGAACATTTATACTTTATGATTGATCTTATCCACTCACTGTCATATGACAGTTGGACAACTTCCAACGGAAAAATGAGCTATCATAAGCACTCTTGAAGCCTATAAAAGGGACTTCAAGATGAGGGAAAAATTGGAATTCAAGAAAGCAAGCAATACTTCATTTACAATCATATTCGAAATTCTTTGAGATTTTCAAACATCTTTCAAAGTTCAATTTAGTTCTCAATTGGATATAAGTTTTAATCACTTATGAGTTCCAAAATTAGAATCCATTCTCAAACACGAGTTCAGCATATTCAGATTTTGTCATAATCTTTAAATAATCCCTTTGTAAACTCAAGAATATTGTGTTGAAATAGCTTGATAAGTTTTTGTAGAAATCCTTTTATGTGTGTGAAAGGGAGTGTGTAAATCCTTTATAAAGATTGAAAGTGTAGTACCTCAATTTTGTCCCAATAATTAAAAATTATTTTCATAATAATGAAACAAAAAAAACATAATCTATACACTCGTAGTTTTCGTCCATTTAATTTTAATTTTAATTTTAATTTTAATTTTTTTTTAATCTTTGAATTTTAATTTTTTATTTTATCCCAATTATATCTTCACCGTTCCTACACTCAATCACAAATTCACTTGTTAAATATACAAGGTTGTTTCTTTTCACGGTAAAACAGTGTAAAACATGATTCTATACAGTGGACAAGTGGCTGCAAAACAATAACAACCCATAACTTTCTTTAATTTTATGAACATATTGCTGTAAAACAAATGAAAACCATAAATTTCTTTTATTTCATGAATGTCAAACAAATAAAACCCATACATTTCTTTTATGAACATATTGATGTAAAACAACGAAATAACTAGTTTTATTTTATGAACACAACAAGAACTCATAACCCGATTTTATCTCATCATGTATAATAATAAAAATTCGAAACTTAACTTTACCTAACGAATACAACAGTTCACTATTTTAGTAGAAGATAAAAATTCATTTGAAAAAAAGAAAGGAAAGATAGAAATTTATGTGAGAAAAATTGAGAGAAAAAAAAATAGAAAACTTAGGAATAGAGTCATAACCGCAGTATCAAGGCTAACCGGAAGCTGTCGTAACATCACTACCTTCTCCTTTGCCGCTCCGTTCCATCCGATCTACCTTTTGGTTTGATCTCTATCACCTTAATACATTTTTGTCTGTCGTTTATTGTTGACATATTTCATTCATATGATAACTTTAATTCTTAAAATCTGATTTTATGTTCAAATTATATTTATCATTTGTTTAAAATTAAGAGATATATTGTTAAAATGATTCTAAGATAGTTGTTCGTAGCATTGAATGTTAAAATTTCTTTTCATCTGGATTCTCTTTACTTTACGCGTGTCTGTCACAATATAGCTAGCTTTCTTTTCCTCTTTTCCACTTGAGCGTGCAATCTACGTTGCACCAAATCTTTCCTTTTGCAAGCTATTTCTTTTTATTTTTATTTTTTTTCATATAACTTTGTTATGAAAACAACCAACATTTTCTTTTATTTTCTTTTATTTTTTTTAGGTATATTTTTTTCAAACTTTGGCCGCTTATTAAGTTTTTGTTATATAAAGTCTTGTTTTGTTAAAAAAATAGTACTGCAAAAAATAAATAAAATCATGCGTAGTGTAGTTTTTTTTATGTGTTAATATAATTGTTATATCATGATAATTTCAAAATTTATTTTATTTTTAATAAATTAATAGTTATATAAAATTATTTCAAAATAATTAATGAGATGTGACATCTTTTTAATTGTTGAGCAGGTATAACACAAGTTGTACAACTTGAAGCTTCTAGAGCTTATTTTTTTTATAAAAAAATAATAAAATATTCTTAAGAGGATTAAATTAGATGTGACATCTTTTTACTCCTTGAGTTTTGAGACACGAGTTGTACAATTCGATCGTCTTAAAACTCATGTTTTAAAATAATTTTTCAAATCAAACAAGCCTTTTATGATCGTCAAATTTAACTTTTCTTTTTTAATAACAAAGTACAATTTATTTAAAAGCAATCAACACATCCACATTTTTTACCCAAGAACTACGTAGCTTTGATTTCTCCATCGCACCGGGAGATACGTAGGAGCAAGATTACACTCTTGTCAAGCACAATAATAAAAACTTTTTTACTCTTTTAAACATGCTTTTACCTCAAGAAAATCATAGTTATAAAAAATAATTTTATATCTATATTTAATAATAAAGAGAAATAAATATAGTTAAGTTGATATAATTTTGCACAATTAATTATAGGTAACCGTTTTTTAGCGGATGTCGTAGGGTGCTAATACCTTCCCTACGCATAATCGACTCCCGAACTCAAAATCTGGTTTCAAAGACCATTTTTACATTTTTAAGGGTTTCCCAATATTTTCCCTATTTTAAAATAAATTTTGGTGGCGACTCCATTGAATTCGATGAAAACTCGAAATTTTAGGCTGCGACAGCTGGGGACTCCCCTGGGGATATTTCGAGAGTCAAGCCTAAAAATTAATTGTGGATAATTTTTAACTTTTTTCTATATTTGCTTGTTTTTCATTTTCATTTTCTTTGTGTTTTTTATTTCTTAATAAGTATTAGTTGACATTATAATATTCTTTTAGGCTAGTAGATTATTTTTTATTTTATTTTATGTTATTTATTTATCCATTTATTTTATATATGTATATATGTTTTGTTAGTATTATGGATTTATTGAATTATGTTTATTCAACACCTACACTTTTTTAAGTCACACACTTATGAGTGGAACCTTATACCCGGGTTTGAACAAAACTTAAGCTTAGTTTCGAGATCGCGTAGTGGTAGCCTTCTGGATGTACATCCTATTTGGTTAGCTTGAAGATCTCACCTAGAGTTTGATCCTATTGAGATTATTGTCACTTCAAATAGTTTACCTATTGTTGTTGACAATATTCTAAAATAGGATTATTGGCTCTAGGAACCGTGTTTAGAACAATAGAGCCTCCCTTGTGAGAGTTTCACTACATAAGCCAATAGATCCTTTCATTGTAAGAATATCTATGAAAACCAAAAAAATTATCTCATATATTCAAGACATTATAAATATATATTAGTTTCATTCATATGTCATGACATTTTTTTTTTCTCTCTTTCTAAGGAAAATAAAACATCATAGCATTTTGCATAAATTTTCAGGATTTTTGGGGAATCATACAAATCTTTAGTCACGTGTTATTTAAGTGGACAATGGGATCGGAAAAAAGAAAAACTTTACTTTTAAAGTTCAAGCAACTTGATTTGAAGAGTTTAAAAGACAACAGCAGTCAGATGAAAACTATACAACGTGAGAGTTTCGTTCACAAATATGAGAAAATTCTAAATCTCTTGGCAGTGAATGTGCAAACAGGGGTCCTCACGGTATTGGCTCAATATTATGATCCTCTCTTAAGATGTTTCACCTTCCAAGACTTTCAGTTGGCCCCGACATTAGAGGAATTTGAGCGAATATTGGGTTACTCCTTAGAGAAAGGAAATCCTTATCGATATACTGGGCAACCACCGAAGTTGGACACAATTGCTGAAGTGTTGAAGATCGACATAAGAGAGTTGGCAAGTACAAAAGAGGAAAAAGGGGCTATTCATGGGTTTTCAAGAAAATATCTAGAGCAAAAGTGCCAAGATTTAGCTGATAAAAAAGAATGGAACACTTTTATAGATGTTTTGGCCCTCATTATCTACGGTATTGTTATATTCCCAAACCTTGATAACTTTGTAGATTTTGCTGCCATAAATGTATTCTTAGCTTTTAACAAACATAAACAAAACCCAGTTCCTGCGGTTCTTGCTGATGTATACTACTCTCTGCACATGCGACATGAGAAGAAGGGGGGAACAATTTTATGTTGTGTTCCAGTGTTGTATACTTGGTTTGTGTCTCACATGTTCAAGAAAGGGTATCATGTTGGGGTCAAGAGCAATCGTGAATGGGCTCAGAGTATAGCTAGCCTTACTGGGGATACAATTTCATGGTACTATAGAGAACAAGAGGTGGAAGAGGTAATATGCCGATGCGGAGATTTTCCAAATGTACCTCTCATGGGAACGAATGGGAGTTGATCATCAGAAAAGGAAAAATACTCGGATGTAGAAGTTGCAGCACAAAAGAACCCTATCAACAATGGGTAAAGAAAAGAGTCCAAGAAATCAAGCTGCCTTTCCACAATACAGCCTCAAATAGTCAGGAAATGCCTGAACCTATCCTTGTTGCAAATGAAGAGATAGAAGAACTCAAAGCATCATTGCTAAAATCTGAAGAAGAGAAAAAAGAGCTACAAGCGAGATTAGAAAAAGTCTCTCAAGAGAACGACAACTTAAGATCAGAAAACACTTGTAAGAGTCAGTTTATCGAGAGAAACAACAAGAGGCTGAAAGTTGAAAAAGGAAATAAACTTGACATACAAGATTGTTTAAGAGGCGCAAATGAAGAGTTAGATGTGCGAAGGCAAGAAAGGAATACAGCTATTGAAGAAGCCTATATGTGGAAGCAATTGTGGACAAAATCAGCAAGCTCTGAGAAGAACATAAAAAATGAGTTTGAAGATTTAAAGAAACAACTGAAAGAAATGGTAGATCAATATGAGAATCAAGTAAGGAATGAGAGGCAACAGAAGGAAGAAATCGAAGAATTACTCTCAAAACACCAAGATGCACTAAAAGCAGAAATGGAAGCTTCTAGTGAGTTGAAGAATTACATTGATTATCAAGAAAATATCTACAATGACTTGAAGGATGAAACCATATACTGGGAGGAGCGTTTCATGGTGTTGCTTGGGCAATTGAAGAACCAAGAGATTTATAAAGAATTGGAAGATAAAGGCAAGCATTGGAAAGATTGCTTTTCGAAATTGGCAATGCTAGCTAATCAGGCAATCATAAAAATTCCAAAACATCTAAGAGAGATTGATGCAGTAATGCATCCACTCAACACTCCAATCAAAGTCTACAAGTTCGTCGAATATTGCAAACATTTAGTAGAAGAATTGGAGGAGAAGATTGGTTTTCCTCTTGAAAAAGATGATTGAAATACCATAGTCAATGTAGCTTTTTAATTTAAATGCAATGTACTTTTTTTTCTCATCAATGAAGGATTTGCTATTTTGTTTATCGAATCCCATATTCTTCTTTCATTAATAATTCGTGCAAGACTTATGATTCCCCAACATAAAAAAAAATAATAATAATTGCATTTTCATTCCATTCATGTTTAATACATACTCATAATTATTTTTTTATATTTAAAAAAAAACACAGAAAAAAAAATCAATAAAGCTGTTTCCCCGACACCCTTATCGGACTCGTGCAAACTCGAAGATCATGGAAGAACTTGAGCAAAATCAAGAGGTGACGAGAATGGATGTCAACCAATTGAAGGACAAGGTTGATCAAATCTTAGAAGCTATACAAGCTTTGTCAAGGAAGGGGAATACAAATGAGAATCCTCCGGCTGCAAATGAAGAACACCAAACCACTCCTTCTCACCCACCAGGCTTTACCCCGACTACCCAGCAACCTCGTACAACAACTATACAATTTCCTATGTACGGTCTTCCACCCGGTTATACTCCACCCTTAGTCGTCAACCCCATGGAAAACAACCCAAACCACTTAAACCCCCAAAACACTCAACCCTCAGAAAATATTCCATATATTGCACCCCAAGTACCCCATTTCGATACTAATGGAAATTGGCATCAACCTCACATTGGGGATGATACACAATCAAAGGAAAAATTCCATGTCTTGGAAGAGCGAATAAAAGCTATTGAGGGGTATAATGTTTATGGCCTTGA
The DNA here is from genome assembly GCF_000331145.2 of Cicer arietinum. Taxonomy (NCBI): domain Eukaryota; kingdom Viridiplantae; phylum Streptophyta; class Magnoliopsida; order Fabales; family Fabaceae; genus Cicer; species Cicer arietinum. Next base: position 61,808,777 of record NC_021165.2, on the reverse strand, counting down.
AGCTTTCGATATGTGTTTGGTTCCTGATGTGACTATCCCTGCCAAATTCAAGGTTCCTGACTTTGAAAAATACAAGGGCAACACATGTCCTAAAAATCATCTAACTATGTATTGCAGAAAAATGGCATCTCATGCTCATAACGATAAACTTCTCATTCACTTCTTCCAAGACAGTTTGAGTGGGGCATCGTTAAGTTGGTATATGCATCTTGAGCGAAATCAAATTCGTTCATGGAAGGACCTAGCTGATGCCTTTTTGAAGCAATACAGGTACAACGTTGACATGGCCCCTGATAGGATGCAATTGCAAAATTCACTGAAGAAGGACAATGAAGCTTTCAAAGAATACGCACAACGGTGGAGGGAAATGGCCTCACAAGTAGAACCCCCATTATCTGAAAGAGAAATGGTTGGTATGTTTATGGATACTCTCCAGTCGCCTTTTTATGACAAGATGATTGGGCGTATGTCATCAAATTTTTCTCACCTTGTCATGATAGGAGAAAGGATAGAAAGTGGGATGAGGAATGGCAAGATTGTATGTGCAGCAACTAGCGTGAAACGACCCCAGACGACATTCACAAAAAAGAAAGAAGGAGACGTTAATGCTGTAATGGTAAACCCCAGAGTCTCTTATTTTCCACCCATCAATTCTTATCGACCCCCAAATTTCCAGCCCCCGATACCACAAACTCATTACATCCCTTATCCATATGTGGCCGCAACCACACAAGCTTCACACCCTCAATATCACCCTTCAAGACCACCTTTTTATCAACCACCACCTACCGCATTTTCCCCACAAAATCAATACTCAATCTCGAATCACTACAGACCACCTGCCAATCGAGAAAAAAGGATAACTCATTTTGATCCAATTCCTGTCACGTATAGCCAATTGTTGCCCTATTTACTTCAAAATTCAATGGTAGTCATAAGACCAATGAAACCTCTTGAACCACCATTTCCAAAATGGTATAATCCAAATGCCAAATGTGAATATCATGCAGGAGCCGTTGGGCATTCCATTGAAGATTGTCAAGCCCTAAAATCTAAAGTGCAAGAATTGATTAATGCAAAATGGCTTACCTTCAAGGAGGACAATCCCAACATAGGGAGCAATCCTTTGCCAGGTCACGGGAACGCCTCTGTGAATTTCATTGAAGATGGGATAGACCAACATGCAGTAGATGGTCATGTGTTCACCATGGGGTCGTGTGTGGAAAATAATATATCTTTCCCAAAACCATTGGAAATTCTTTACAAAAAAGAGAATCTTAAGCCAACTCCTAGCAGGCCAAATGCAATAATTGTCCAAGCACCAATCCCTTTTCCTTATGGAAATACCAAGGCAGTAACATGGAAATATGAAGTCACATCCCACTTGGCAGATCATCAACCAAGTGATGGTTGTGAACGTAAAGAAATTGATGTCACTAACATCTCAGGGATTAGTGGAATGACTCGGAGTGGTCGAGTATACACTCCTGAACAACTTAGGAAAAAGGAGGTTCATGGAGAAAAAGGGAAAGAAGATATGTATCATTCCATAAAAGGACAAGAGACCAGCAAAAAGACGGTGTCTGAAGAAGAAGCTTATGAATTTTTGAAGTTTAAAGAAGATATGTATCATACCATAAAAGGACAAGAGATCAGTAAAAAGACGGTGTCTGAAGAAGAAGCTAGTGAATTTTTGAAGTTTGTCAAGCAAAGTGAATATAAGGTGGTGGATCAGCTAAATCAGACCCCTTCCAAGATATCAGTTCTCTCCTTGTTATTGAATTCTGAAGCACATAGAAGGGCACTGATGAAAGTTCTAAACGAAGCCCATGTTACTCACGATATCACTGTCGATCAGTTTGATGGAGTTGTCGGTAACATCACTGCTAGTAGTTGCCTGAGTTTTAGTGATAATGAATTACCAGCTGAAGGGACAGAGCATAATAAGGCACTGCACATCTCTATGAGGTGTCACGATCACATTCTTGCACGAGTGCTAGTAGATAATGGTTCATCATTAAATGTCATGCCTAAATCAACACTGTCAAAGCTATTTGTTGAGGGAGCCTGTTTGAAGCCTAGTGCTTTGGTGGTGAAAGCGTTTGATGGATCTAGAAGACAAGTGATTGGTGAGATTGACCTGCCAATTCAAATCGGACCCCACATCTTTGGGATAACCTTCCAAGTAATGGATATTAAACCGGCGTACAGTTGTCTTTTAGGGAGACCATGGATTCATGCTGCTGGAGCAGTGACATCCACTCTCCATCAAAAGCTAAAGTTTACAGTGAACAATAAGCTGGTAATAATATATGGGGAAGAAGATATGATAGTAAGTCATTTATCTTCTACAGGCTACATTGAAGACACGGAGGAAGCCATAGAGACTTTCTTTCAAGCATTAGAAATTGCCAATGTTGTCTTCATGGGTGAAGGATATCGTTTAAAAGAACCAAAACAATCTACCATATCATTGAAGTCTACCAAATCCATGTTAGAAGGAGGAGTTTTTCTCAATTTGGGGAAGTTGATAGAAATACCAGAAAAGAACAATAGGTACGGGTTGGGATATGTACCTACTCAAGCTGATGAAGAAAAGGCTGCGAAGGAAAAAAGAGAAAACAAGGTGACTCGTCGAGAAAACTGGATACCGAATTCACAGAAGATTCCTATTTGTGACATTCGTCAAAATTTTCAAAGCGCCGGAATAATATATGCTGATCAGGTGGCTGTTGCGGAAGAGGATCATGGTGATGATGATACCCTCAAGCTAGTGTACCCTTGTCCTCCAAACACCAATCTCAACAATTGGAAGATCATCGAGTTTCCCGTGTTTGTTAATTCATGTTCAAAGTAATTATGTATTTTTAACTCCTTTTGCTCTGCCCAATGCTATAAGGATAACTAATTAGGGCATATGTATTTCAATTCCATACTTATCATCAATAAATGCATTTTTGAATTCTCCAACTGATTTTATTTTTTCTCTTTTCTCTTTTCTCTTTCTTTTGGCAATTCTTACTCATATATATTTTTTTTTTCTTTTTTCTTAATTTAAACAATGCATAGTCGAAAATAAATATGTTGAAAATAGCAGCGCTAGAACCATTTCTTGTAATTTTGAACATCTGATTAATCATGCTGATGAGGATTGTGAAGACGATTGTGAGCTTCCCCCATAACTAGAAAGCTTAATTGAATAGGAAGCTAAGATAATCCAACCCTATCAAGAACCTGTTGAGGTGATCAATTTAGGGACTGAGCATGATAAAAAAGAAGTTAAAGTTGGTATGTCTATGAAAGAAAGTGAGCGAGAAAAGTTGGTTAAACTTTTAATTGATTATGTGGATGTCTTTGCATGGTCATATCAGGATATGCCCGAGTTAGATACTAACATAGTTGAACACAAGCTACCACTAAAGCCTGAATACACTCCAATTAAACAGAAGTTGAGAAGGATGAGACCTGATATGTCGCTTAAAATTAGAGAAAAGGTCAAGAAGCAATTTGATGCTGGTTTCTTAGTAGTAGCAAAATATCCTCAATGGGTGGCTAATATTGTACCAGTTCCAAAGAAAGATGGAAATGTTCGAATGTGCGTTGATTATTGGGATTTAAATAAAGCTAGTCCTAAAGATGATTTTCCTCTACCTCATATTGATATCCTAGTGGATAGCACTGCTCAATACTCTCTTTTCTCCTTCATGGATGGTTTCTCAGGGTACAATCAAATCAAGATGGCTCCCGAAGATATGGAGAAAACTACATTCATCACACAATGGGGGACTTTCTGCTATAAAGTGATGCCATTTGGATTGAAGAATGTCGGGGTAACCTATCAAAGAGCAATGGTAACCTTGTTTCATGACATGATGCATAAGGAAATATAGGTTTACGTGGATGATATGATCGCAAAATCTCGAACCGAAGAAGACCATGTTGTTAACCTTCAAAAGCTATTTGAGCGACTAAGGAAGTTCAGACTCCGTTTAAACCCTGCTAAATGCACATTTGGGGTAAGATCAGGAAAATTACTTGGGTTTATCGTTAGTCAAAAGGGGATAGAGGTGGACCCAGATAAAGTAAGAGCAATACAAAAAATGCCGGCTCCACGCACGAAAAAAGAAGTTTGTGGCTTTTTGGGTAGATTGAATTACATTGCAAGGTTTATATCGCACCTCACCGCTACATGCGAGCCGATTTTCAAATTGTTGCGCAAAGACCAAAAGGTTGAATGGAATGAGAATTGTCAAAAAGCTTTCGAAAAGATTAAGCAGTACTTATCAAAACCTCCCATCCTAGTGCCCCCTGTTCCTGGGAAACCACTTATTATGTACTTAACAGTACTTGACGAGTCAATGGGCTGCGTACTGGGGCAGCATGATGAATCTGGAAGGAAAGAATATGCTATTTATTATTTGAGCAAAAAGTTCACCAGTTGTGAAACAAGATATTCACTGCTTGAACGAACATGTTGCGCATTGGCATGGGCTACTCGCCGGTTAAGGCAATATATGTTATGTCATACAACTTGGTTGGTGTCTAAAATGGACCCAATTAAGTACATCTTTGAGAAACCTGCTCTTACTGGAAGGATCGCCCGTTGGCAGATGTTGTTATCAGAATACGATTTGGTATATGTTACACAAAAATCCATCAAAGGAAGCGCATGAAAACCTGAAAAGGCGACCTATGCAAAAATTAGAGCATCCCGATGGATTGAAAACTTGGAAAAGCGGTCCATGCAAAAGTTAGGGATAACAAAAGAATCAAGCATTCAAGTTGGGGCAGTTATTATTCTTAGAAGTTCTAAATTACAAGAATGGCTAGCGTTTGTTGTCTCTCCAACTAAAGCTAAACACACTCACCACATTGTAACCCCTCTCTCATTTGTTTTATTGCAATAAATGTACATTTTCCAATATCATTGTTCGATGTTGTGCCTTACACTCTTCTAAACAAATTTAGTCTCATTGTTGTTTGTTCTAACGTTTAAAAAAAAAATGTTATTTTATGATAATAAATATGGGAATTTGAAATATATGAAAATATAAAAAAAAAAAATATCTTAAATATTTTGACGCTTGAAAATATATACACGGGAACGCAAGATATTGGGTGTATAAGAAAAATGAAGGGTAATCATTTTAAACAATGCAAATTTGATTGGCCTCAAAAGACAGAAAAAATGTGATTACACAAGATATATTAGAATCATTATGCAAAGAATGTTATCTTCGTTGATTCGTGGAATCTTGTATGAAGTCACATAAGGATCGGGGAACAAAAAAAAAATTAAAAATAAAAAGAGAATTTATCTTAATTGCATGCATCTTAAATTTTTTCAAATAGTCACACATCATCTATGCGTCTTTACTTATATTTTACATATACTCAACAACTCCTTATATCATTCATAATGAGTTAATCATGCATATCTTATGTGTATATTTTATTTATATTCAACAACTTTTGTATCACATTATTCATTTTACGTTTGCATTACCACGT
>NC_021165.2:61802263-61803190 GCF_000331145.2 Cicer arietinum | reverse complement strand
AACGACAAAAGGGTTTTAAGGAGATTGTCAATGAATTTCTTCTTAAATGGCGATGTGCTTTATAAGAGAAATCATGATATGGTTCTCCTCAGATGTGTGGATAAAGCAGAAGCAGAGAAAATTATCCAAGAGGTTCACGAAGGTTCTTTCAGAACTCATGCAAATGGGCACACAATGGCAAGAAAAATCTTAAGGGCTGACTACTATTGGTTGACCATGGAATCCGACTGCTTTACTCACGTAAAGAAATGTCATAAATGTCAAATCTATGCTGATAAAATACATGTACCACCACCTCTTTGAATGTTTTAACATCACCATGGCCATTTTCAATGTGGGGATTGGATGTTATTGGACTCATCGAGCCTAAGGCTTCAAATGGACACCGGTTTATCCTAGTAGCTATCGATTATTTCACAAAATGGGTTGAAGTTGTTTCTTATACCAATGTGACGAGAAGTGTGGTTGTCAGGTTCATCAAAAGCATTACATGGCTATAGAACCTCTGTTCGTACCTCAACAGGGGCAACTCATTTCTCATTGGTGTATGGAATGGAAGCGGTACTTCCCATCGAAGTTGAAATTCCCTCGATCAAAGTCTTGATGGAAACAAAACTAGAAGAGGCAGAGTGGGTTCAATCACGATATGACCAATTGAATCTCATAGAAGAAAAAAGAATGATAGCTTTGTGTCATAGTCAACTTTATCAAAAAAGACTCAAAAAAGCCTACAAAAAAAAAGTATGTCCTCGAGAATTTCGAGAAGGAGAATTAGTGTTAAAGAAAATATTGCCCATAAAAAAGGATTCTCGGGGAAAGTGGACGCCGAACTACGAAGGACCATATGTTGTGAAAAAAGCTTTCTCTGGGGGAGCTCTAATACTCGCAGAAATGGATGGAGATGAGCTTCCACTTCCAGTAAACTCA
>NC_021165.2:61796612-61801895 GCF_000331145.2 Cicer arietinum | reverse complement strand
TTTAGTCTCATTGTTGTTTGTTCTAACGTTTAAAAAAAAAATGTTATTTTATGATAATAAATATGGGAATTTGAAATATATGAAAATATAAAAAAAAAAAATATCTTAAATATTTTGACGCTTGAAAATATATACACGGGAACGCAAGATATTGGGTGTATAAGAAAAATGAAGGGTAATCATTTTAAACAATGCAAATTTGATTGGCCTCAAAAGACGAAAAAATGTGATTACACAAGATATATTAGAATCATTATGCAAAGAATGTTATCTTCGTTGATTCGTGGAATCTTGTATGAAGTCACATAAGGATCGGGGAACAAAAAAAAAATTAAAAATAAAAAGAGAATTTATCTTAATTGCATGCATCTTAAATTTTTTCAAATAGTCACACATCATCTATGCGTCTTTACTTATATTTTACATATACTCAACAACTCCTTATATCATTCATAATGAGTTAATCATGCATATCTTATGTGTATATTTTATTTATATTCAACAACTTTTGTATCACATTATTCATTTTACGTTTGCATTACCACGTGCATGCTTCTTTTTAAAAATAAAAATAAAACAAATTTATCTCATTTTATTTACATTCTAAATTTTAAACTCATGTTTGGTTTAGTCATCATTTTATTTATATCAATCGATCAACGCATCGGTAACCAATCCGAAGACGATCATCACTTTATTTTTTGTCGATCTACGCATCGGGTAATCAATCTGAAGACGATCATCACTTTATTCATCACTTTATTTTACGTCGATCTATGCATCGGTAATCAATCCGAAGACGATCATCACTTTATTTTATGTCGATCTACGCATCGGGTAATCAAAAACGATCATTTTTTATTTTTTATTTATTTTTGCCAATCGCCAACTTCTTTTACATGCTTTCGTTTTTTTAAATCATCAATTTTTTTTTAACAATTCAAATTCTTTTTTATTTTCTCTTATATTCGAAATTATTTTTTAACACGATAAAATATAATTATTTTGTACCTCAATTTTGTTCCAATAATTAAAAATTATTTTCATAATAATGAAAACAAAAAAACATAATCTATACACTCGTTTTCGTCCATTTAATTTTAATTTTAATTTTTTTTTAATCTTTGAATTTTAATTTTTTATTTTATCCCAATTATATCTTCACCATTCCTATACTCAATCACAAATTCACTTGTTAAATATACAACTATACAGTGGACAAGTGGCTGCAAAACAATAACAACCCATAACTTTCTTTAATTTTATGAACATATTGCTGTAAAACAAATGAAAACCATAAATTTCTTTTATTTCATGAATGTCAAACAAATAAAACCCATACATTTCTTTTATGAACATATTGATGTAAAACAACGAAAGAACCAATTTTATTTTATGAACACAACAATGAAGAACTCATAACCCGATTTTATCTCATCATGTATAATAATAAAAATTCGAAACTTAACTTTACCTAACAAATACAACAGTTCACTATTTTAGTCTATAAGTAGAAGATGAAAATTCATTTGAAAAAAAGAAAGGAAAGATAGAAATTTATGTGAAAAAAATTGAGAGAGAAAAAAAAAAATAGAAAACTTAGGAATAGAGTCATAACCGTAATATCAAGGCTAACCGGAAGCTGTTGTAACATCACTACCTTCTCCTTTGCCGCCCCGTCCCACCCGATCTACCTTTTGTTTTGGTCTCTATCACCTTAATACATTTTTGTCTGTCGTTTATTGTTGACATATTTCATTTATATGATAACTTTATTTCTTAAAATCTGATTTTATGTTCAAATTATATTTATCATTTGTTTAAAATTAAGAGATATATTGTTAAAATGATTCTAAGATAGTTGTTCGTAGCATTGGATGTTAAAATTTCTTTTCATCTGGATTCTCTTTACTTTACGCGTGTCTGTCACAATACAACTAGCTTTCTTTTCCTCTTTTCCACTTCAGCGTGCAATCTACGTTGCACCAAATCTTTCCTTTTGCAAGCTATTTATTTATTTATTTATTTATTTTTCATATAACTTTGTTATGAAAACAACCAACATTTTCTTTTATTTTCTTTCATTTTTTTTAGGTATATTTTTTTTAAACTTTGGCCGCTTATTAAGTTTTTGTTATATAAAGTCTTGTTTTGTTAAAAAAATATGTGTTAATATAATTGTTATATCATGATAATTTCAAAATTTATTTTATTTTTAATAAATTAATAGTTATATAAAATTATTTCAAAATAATTAATGAGATGTGACATCTTTTTAATTGTTGAGCAGTTATAACACAAGTTGTACAACTTGAAGGTTCTAGAGCTTATTTTTTTTATAAAAAAATAATAAAATATTCTTAAGAGGATTAAATTAGATGTGACATCTTTTTACTCCTTGAGTTTTGAGACACGAGTTGTACAATTCGATCGTCTTAAAATTCATGTTTTAAAATAATTTTTCAAATCAAACAAGCCTTTTATGATCGTCAAATTTAACTTTTCTTTTTTAATAACAAAATACAATTTATTTAAAAGCAATTAACACATCCGCATTTTCTACCCAAGAACTACGTAGCTTTGATTTCTCCATCGCACCGGGAGATACGTAGGAGCAAGATTACACTCTTGTCAAGCACAATAATAAAAACTTTTTTACTCTTTTAAACATGCTTTTACCTCAAGAAAATCATAGTTATAAAAAATAATTTTATATCTATATTTAATAATAAAGAGAAATAAATATAGTTAAGTTGATATAATTTTACACAATTAATTATAGGTAACCGTTTTTTAGCGGATGTCGTAAGGTGCTAATACCTTCCCTACGCATAATCGACTCCCGAACTCAAAATCTGGTTTCAAAGATCATTTTTTATATTTTTAAGGGTTTCCAATGTTTTCCCTATTTTAAAATAAATTTTGGTGGCGACTCCATTGAATTCGAGGAAAACTCGAAATTTTAGGCCGCGACAGAAAGGTAGATATGTGGAAATCGTTTATAAGTTGAAAGGTAGTAAGCTGTAGCAGATCAAAATTGATCTACAAAAGTTGTGTGAAAACCAAGAACATTCTTGCTTTGAACACTTAGTGGAAAATCTCACATTTGTGAGGACCGGACGAAACCCATATTGGGTGAACCAGAATATATTTGTGTGTTATATCTCTTCCCTTATCTATTTACTTCTAGTCTTTCAATTATCAAGTTAAATAGATAAGCTAAAACTGTTAATTTCAACTAACCATGAATGTTCTCAATTTTCTGGTTTCAGAACCAAGAACGTTCTCCGTTTTCTGCTTTTTACAACCAAGATCAATACTGAGTTAACCTTTACATAAAATTTTAAATAGATAAATTTACAATTCAAACCCCCCCCCCCCCTTTTCATGTAAATTGCTACTTTAAATATATCTTTACATCTGCATTTGTACATATTAATTATTGGGAAGTTGAAAAATATGTGTATATTATCTTCGAGTATCCATTTAGTTAATTGTCTAGTGTTAGTCATAGATTTTATCAGTAAATACTTGCTGAAGTAGTAATATCAATCACAAGAAACAGTGGTTTGAATTGTGATTCCCTTTTTAAAAATTAATTCATGCTTTTAATTTTAAACTAACTCAAGATCAAGTTTGATTACAAAACAAAAATGCAGAATGTTTATGGTTAGTGAAAATATTAAAACAAATTATTTTTAAGTGATTAGTGATTGTTAGTGAGAAATAATTAAGGATAAGAAAATTACACAACGATGTATCACCCAAGGTGAGCTACATCTAGTGCACACAATTTGTGAGTTTTTCCACAAATGTGTTTTACACAAGAACATTTTTGCTTTCATACAACATTTCTTGATCACTCTTCATCAATTACAATTTTCACCTTTCAACCTTGAAAGGATTTCTTACACTTACATTCCAATCCAGAAAGAATTTTTACACGTTACTTTTTTTATCACAAAAATAATTTTTACAAAACACTAAAACTATCTTTAAGAATATAACCTTGAATTTCAAATGAAATTATGAAAAAAGGTTGAAGATTCAGAATCTACTCAACACTTGTTTGATTGAATTTTTTTTTCTTGATTGAAGAGCTTTGATTTCTCAAGTATGATTGTTTTAGTAATAAATTGATTGCACTTAAAGCTTTTGTTGTTGTTTTCACCTTGAGGTTCTTCTTATGGACAAAATGGAAGTTGATGAGAACTTATACAGTTGTTACTGATCCATCTGTTCAGAATGATGTTTTAATAGACATATGTTTTGTTTTATCCAGAATGTTCTTGTTTTGTTACCAGAACATTCTTCATTTGCTCTTGAATGAATATTGTGACTAAGATTTTAGCAACTTTTTGGTGTCAGTTTTCTGCTTTGTACGCAAACTAATCTTTCTGCAAAAAATGCATCATCAATGTCCTTTTCATCCTTGTTGTCCTAGTTGTACATGTTCATAGGCCAACAATTTGGAGATTGATCTTGTTATTGTTCTTGATGTTGTTTTCATTCTTTTGACCTTTGGGCTTGATCATAGTTATGAGTTGCCTTCATTTTTTTTTACTTAAGATCTATATTTTGAAAAATAATTAATTTCATTTTTATCTTTAAAACAAATTATCCAGAATGATCTTGTTTGATAAGGTTGATACTGTCAAAAATCAGAATGATCTCGGTTGGTCCAAACTGCTACTCTTATGAACCAAAATGTTCTTTTATATACCAGAATGATCTTGTATAAACCAAAATGATCTTGTGTTATTATATAGTTGTATATGATTACCTATCTTCGAATAATACACTAAAAATCACAAGTTAAATAGCAACACAATTAGAATCATGATTATAAATTAATTAATTTGTTTATTTATCTTCAAAATATTAATTTGGGATTTTGTCTCAACACTTGCGAAAATATTATTTGCAGCATTGTTAGTTGATGTTTTGAAAATATAGCTGTAAGACCCATAATTTTAAAGTACCATTTATGTATTTTTGGTGTATTTTGGATTTTGGCTCGGAGGCTTTTAAGCCAAAGTTAATAATATTTTGGAGTTTTATAATCAAAAAGATATTTTGATGCCAATTAAAATTTCTCGTCGATAAATAAATTGAATTTAACTGCGAAGAATCCTTTACGGAGAATTTAAGGCGTTTCGGGTGAAATGGTAATTTAACAAATATCTTGATATTTTGAGATATTTGTTAAGTTATGTTTATTATATATATATATATATATATATATATATATATATATATATATATATATATATGTGTGTGTTT
>NC_021165.2:61747323-61794538 GCF_000331145.2 Cicer arietinum | reverse complement strand
GTCCTCATTTTGAGTTAGATAATCGATTGCTCAATTGATTTATCAATGCTTTGGTCAGTTATGTATTACTTGATGGTTTGAGAACTTCATTTTGAGCTCATTGTTAATTGGCAAGCATTATATGAACTTTTAGCATATGGAAAATCCTTTTAAGGTGCATGCTTAGTTGAAAGGTTATTTTGTGCATTTAAAACTTAAATGTTATGTGTTAACTGTTATTTTCTGGTTGGTGACCCTTTACAATTATTGTGGAAATCTGGGCTTTGCCCTCAGATGAGAGTCAGGACGGTCATACCGGTTCGTACCCTACGGACGGGAATGGAGATGGGAACGTTTGACTGCAGTTACATTAGGAGGATCTCACGGGGCGCGTGGAGATACTCAGGGTGTATAGCTTTTTGGTAGGATGATCAGATTAGGATGATGTATAGGAACTAGGTGTCCTTCTTTTTGGATTGGAGTATTTTTAGTTTGGAAAACTATATTTATACTAATATTGTCAGTTTGACTTCTTATTCGAATGAGTTCCATGTACCATTTGATGTTGTGTAAATGTTTTGGATTTATAATTGGAGAAACTTTTCCGCTGCTTGTAAATTATAATGACTCAATTATTTATCCAAAGACATTTCCTGATTTAATTCTTTGTTCGTTTTTAATTACTTTTGTAAAAAAAAAAATATACCCTCGCTTTGAAAAACGGGGTGTTACAATAGCGAACTTGATAAGATAAATTAAACCCATTTCAATTCTCTCTAAATCCTAAAACTAACAAAATTGCGATAAACAAATGAGCACTTTTTGTGTGTATCTCTCTCCTTCCTTCCTTTAATCCTTCTCTTTTTGTAACATATAACATAGAAATTGGTCCATCTAAACTAACAATGTGACGAACCCAGGTTCAAACCTTGATTGAGAAAAGTATCTACATTTAATGTCTGACGCATGTCGAATATATTACATTCGGCGAAAGAAACATATGAGAAAAAAAATAAGAAATTGTTCCATAGTCTAACTAATAACATCCAACTATCCTACCTTATAAGTCCAACATAATAAAATTATTTATTGAAATACAATAAAGTCAACTAACAAACACAAAAATTGCTAAAACTATTTTTGGTTAATCAAACTAGTTTCGCTCAAAATCCATACTCTAACTCTATATAATACCAAGAACTAACCTTTAGCTTCTCATACAATCCCAAAGCATATTTCCCTTTCTCATATTTTGTAATATACTTCGCCATGGCCTCAAAGAATTCCTTCATCATAATTTTCTTTCTTGCTTTGATCTTCCAAGCATCTCGCAATCTTTTGCAAACAAGTACTTTTCCTAAACGAAAAACACGATTATTTTCAGTTCCATCTATGCCTAATTAATTTTCCATCATCCCCACAAATCACGTTTCCTCCATTTCGCAAAAATCCTTTCACTTTCCCAATCTTCTCCCAACCATCTTCAACCACAAATCCTTAAAACACTATGGCTATGCTAAATTAAATAAATTGTAGCGTTGGTACGTAGTGTTTCTATGTATTTGAATAATGGTGTTGTTGTGTATTTATATATGCAACCATGCATTAAGATAACAACGGAACAATAATTCAATAAAGATACCGCGATTTGAATGTCTATTTTTCTTTAATATAAAGATATATTTTAATTTTTTATATTTCATGCTACTATCAATATACTTTATCTTGAATGAGATATAAATAAAATTAATAATTAAAAAGTTAATATATTTAAATTAAATTTGTAATTGAATATATATTAAGTTTTCAATTAACCAATATGTTAGTTTGTTTTACTTTGTGAATATATTAAGTTTGTATACATGTTAACATGCAACGTGATAATCGATTGTTCTTATCTGTTCTAGACTTATATATTTTAAGTTTTAAAAACATGTATACATCAAGTGTTTTGAAGTTAGGTATTAATTTAAAAAATATATTTTATTTAATTACTCTATATATTTTCCCTTGTAAAAATTAAGTTAGCTCCACCACTACTTAATATGGTCATGTACTTCGGATATCTGTGATATAGATTTAGTTTGATTAGTTTTGTGTTTTGAGAGCATTGTATAAGTCATTAGGTTATTATTAATTTTTTAGCTTCTGACAACTGAGAATATAACTCATGTTTTGGAGTTCTCAAAATTTTGGGGTCCTGTGTTGTATTGTCAATACATAAGTGTATGACATTCCAATTACCTATTTGACAACCTCAACTATTTGTAACCAATAGAATTACGACACCATGAGAAGACTTGTTTAAATATAAAAGAAAGAAGAAGGGTTAAATGTAAATAATCAATAGACTCTTACATAATAAATGAAATAAATCAAATATTTATTGAAAAGTAAATGATATAAAAGGGTTAAATGTATTTGTCGGTGTATATAGGATTAAATGAAGAAACGACACAGAACGATATAAGATTCGATTTTGTCCTGTGAATTGCACTTTTAATTAATTAACTCAACAGTTATTTTTTCGGTAATAGACTCCACTTTTTTTTTAGGGTAGTGACACAAAAACCTTATAACTTTGTTATCCGAACCAATATAAATATAATTCAATTCAATAATTTATTGAATACGAGTCTGTATGATAGCAGTGCAACTTCCCCAAAGAAATTAAAAAATATTAATTTACCACACAAAAATTAAATATAATATTAACAAATTAAAAATAATATAAATAAAGAATAATATATAATTTCTACTAATTGAAATATTAACATAAATTAAAGACTAATTAAAAGACAAATGTTATACATTAATCTTATATTAATATTATCACAATACAAACTAATTTTTTAATGAAATTTTAATTTTTATCAATTAATTCATTCATAATTAATTAATACATAATATAATTACAATAATATTTTTATTAATTTATAAAATTTAAAGATTAATTTAATGAACGCTTAAAATTTTAAAGATTAATTTTCATATTCACTCCACAATAAAGAAAGGCACTGCTGGCCGGAGATACAAGCGCTAACAATGCCAAGTATTTTTTTTGGGTGTATTTTCTTTTTCATGTTTATTATTTCTATGAAAATGAGTATAGCTAATTTACTCATTAGGGATTAGATAAGCTCTTTACATGTAATTTTGATTTTTATATACTGTTTATCTATTTATCTATTTTGTTCTTCATGTATTTGTGTGTTTCATCGTTATAGAATTAAATTTATGTATTATTTTGTTGTTGGAAAATAAGGTATAATAACTGCAACTAAAATAGATATTCATGTTTCGATATTTATTATAAAAATATAAAATATTAATATGTGTCTAAGAAACCAACATTTATACGTGTTTTAAGTAACAAGTTTAATCACCTAAAGAATTAGGGTGTATTATTATTAAAATGAGATTTTGAGCCAAAGATTTAGTTTTAGTCTAGTTTATTAATTTGATGAAAACAAACAAGTTATATTGTTAAAATAGTGAATTAATAGTTACATAGTGAAAATGTGGTAGTTCGAATTCCTTAATCGTTTTTGTCTTATTTAATTATTTTTATTTAATTTTATGTTTGTTCAAAATTATAAATTCACTTCTAAACCTTTTGTTAACTAAGTGTTTACAACTTTGTTGCGCTACTAAATCAATAACAGTCTCAATAGATATAATTTGTATTTATCCTTATTATTACTCGAACGATTTGGTACACTTGCGAAAGAGTTGTCAATATATAGTTATTTTGAAAAATTTATCAATAATAACTTGTCTTGTGAATGATAGTTCAATCTCATTATTAACAATTTGTCTCATGTATAATATTAATTGTCTCATGTATGATAACTATTTTAAACAAATTATCATTGAAAACTTGTTTTGTGTATTATAGTTATTTTGAATTTTTATCAGTGAGATTTTATCTCGTGTACGATAGTTATTTTGAATTATTATTAGTAAGAATTTGTCTTATATGTATGATTGTTTAATTTCATAAGTGATAATTTGTCTCATATATGATAATTATTTTAAAATTTTTATTAGCGAAAACTTATCTCGTGTAGATAGTTCAATCTCAAAAGTGATAATTTATCTCTTGTACATATTGTTAGAATATTTTATTAATATTTTAATTAATTATTATATTCCAATATTATTATGTGGACATACATCTTTATTTAGTTATATTATCTATTTATCAATTAAGAACATTAATTGATTGATGATCAAATTAAGTGATAAGACTAATTAGGATTCAAATTGGATAATTAATTATATTTAATTATTTAATATGAGCTCAATATAAGTGGATGTCACTCATAACTGATTTGGGAATAACATGAACCCTAATTGGATATGATAATTCAATCTCATAGTGACAACTTATCTCGTGTATAATAATCATTTTAAATTTTTTATCAACGACGACTTATTATGTGTATGACAATTCAATCTTATAAGTGACAAATTCTTTCGTTTATGATGATTATTTTGAATTTTTATCAATACAAACTTGTTTGGTTCAATCTTTAGGTTGAGAAAGAACCACACGTCAACGGGTGTTCGCGCATTTGTCTATCTTTTCAGGATGCTTATAGACTATTCAGGATCGTCGTCGAAAGACTATCAACATATAAATTTAGGTATTCCTAATATCTTTGATAAGTACATGTTGTTGTTAGGGAGTTCGCAACATGGCGACATCAATACACTACAAGAAAAACACCATTTTGTGGCCAACTTTATAAATATTTTGTGGCCGAATAAAACCCTCACAAATTAGTGACCGAAAAAGCCCTCACAAATGCCAAAATTGAAATTGGTCTTTATTTGTGGCTGAAAAAACCCTCACAAATTTTGAAATATTTAACTGGATTTTGTGGCTGCCTAAGCCCTCACAAAATCACAACATTGTGATTTTGTGAGGGCTTAGGCAATTTCTGGCCGCTCAGGCCGCCACAAAAGTGAAGTATCCGTTGGCATTGTGGCTGCTTTGGCCGCCACAAATGCTCAAGGTAACACTATATATATTTCTCCCCCTCCTAATTCATTTTTTCACATCCAACTTCTCTCTAAAACCTCATTCTAACTATTCTCTCATCCTTCTCTCTAATTTAAATATTTTGTTATTAATTTAAATATTTTATTATTAATATTTTATTATTTAAATTAATCTTTAATTTAATTATTAATCTTTAATTTTAATTTAAATATTTTATTTTAAATTTTTAATTATATTAAGATTAGTTTATTATATATTAAATTTAATTTATAATTACATTATATTTTAAATTTAATTTAAATTTTAATTTAATTATAATTTAAATTTTAATATTATATTTATATTAATTTATTATATATAATATTATAATAAACTATTAATTTTGAATTTAAAAATTAATTTATTAAATACGTATTATTTTGTGGCGCGGCCTAAGCTCACAAAATATATTAATTTTTAATCAGAATGGCATTTGTGGCGGCCTGGACCCTCACAAAGGTCCAATCAGAAAAATTCAGCATATCCTTTGTGGCGGCCTATGCCCTCACAAAGGCAGACTTTTGTGGCTGCAAAAGCCCTCGCAAATGTCTGTCTTTTGTTGCTGCAAAAGCCCTCACAAATGCCAACCTGTTTCAGGCACTTTGTGTCTGCAAAAGCCCTCACAAAATTTTGTGACCAACTTCTTTGTGGCTGCCAAAAGCCCTCACAAAATCCACCTTTGTGGCTGATTATACCCCTTTGTGAGGGCTTTTGGCCCTCACAAAAATCATGATTTCTTGTAGTGATAATGAGCTAAACGTCTAGGATTCTCATTCCTAGTCAATGTAAGATTAATCACTCACACTTGAATTTCAACAATCCCCTTCAAGTGTGAGTCACCTACGACGCTAAACTTGTTGGAGAGTTCGGGGAAGTGCGACAACAACAATGGACTAAACGTTCCAGATTCCTAAGAGACTTTGACACTATATTTCAACTCAAAACTTTAAGGCAATTGGTATATGAGTCGCCACTCTTATATATCTAATATTTTCTTAATTCTTAATCGATGTGGAACTAACCATTCACACTTAAATTCCAATTGTTGAAGATCCTAAGATTGTCAAGATTTATGTGAGTGGTTAAGTCTTACAACGACTAAAAATATGATAAATATTAAATATATAAAAGTGGTGATTCATATATTCATTGCATGATAATTTTGTAAGACTAAAAATTGTCTATTTTTTTTACAAAGATTAAAATTAAATTTTGAAATTTTTTAAAGACAAAACATATTGAACTCTAAAATTAAAAATTAATTCAAAATATTTTATCCTAAAGTCATTCTTAATACGAGTCTAAGATAAATAATAAAAGTGAAGCGAAAGATTTGGAGAAAGAGAAAAAAAAAATTATTGCATTTAAGAAAATGGATGGGAAAAAGAAAAAATGGAGTGCATGCAAGAAAGGAAAAAAGATTGTAATGCATGGGAGAAAGAAAATAAAAAATGGAGATTGAAAATAAGTGAAATAAAAAATAAATGAATGGTGACAGTTTTTTGAAAATGGTTAAAGTGATTTTGTTTTGATAAAAGTGAAGAAATGAAAGATTAAAAAGAGAGCGAAAAGTTAAAGGAGAAAACAAAGCACTTTTTTCTTTTTTCAATAAATGCAACGAACAAATACTAAATACAGCTTTTATTGGTGCAAATGAGAGTGGTTAATACAACTTTTTTAGATAATATATAATATATGCCTTGACTACTTGGTACTGCAACCTTAGGGGGTATTGTCATTGAGTAATAACTCCATTTTTACCGAGTAGTGAATAATAAATAATAATTGGTTGTTGTTTTGATCGTGTAAAAGAAGTTGGTTTTTGTTTTGGATAAAAATAAAATAGGGATAATATAGTAATTAATGATTCAATAGGTTGAATTTCATCTCATACATCTTAAATTAGAAGGAAAGGAATATGAAGAAAAATGATGAAATAAAATTAATGTATTTTATTATGTGTCACTCCATTTCATTCATTTTTACAAAATCCAAACAATGAAACCTCAATACATATAATTTCATTCCACCTTATTCCATCAATATAAACATAGTCTTCAATGTCCATATCAACATTATGGATACATTGAATTGAATTTATGTTACAATTTATTCAATTACATGTATTTAGTTTATTTGTATTGTATATATTTTTTCCCGATAAGCATTGTATATAATTTAAATCATGTAAAAAAACATGGTATCTAAGTAAAAAAATTGGAGGTCATGAATGGTCGGTCATCTCAACTTTGTTTAGAGACACTATTTTAGAGTAATTGTTTCGTCGTTCGTTAGAACAATAAAAAGGAAAAATATTTTGTTGTTTATTATATTTAAGTGTCTCATATTATTTGTCTTTTTATATTATCAATGAAACATTAAATATTTTATTTCATTATTATTTATTGTATCTCAATTCATCTAAGTACTCTACTAAATAAGAGTAATTGAATAAATGAAATTGATTTATCTTTGAAATCAACCTAATTAATTATTTTCTTAAAAAAAATACAATTCAAATTAAAACATTTATAATGAGACGGGGAATATGAATTTTTATGATAAAACTAAAATTACCAAACTTTTATAAAGGATCAAATAATAAGTTCAAAAACATATTTTGAAATAATAGTTGTTGGGAAGTCTGGAGGCATGAGAACACAAACAAATTAAATGCTCAAAGACTTTGACACTATAATATCCACTCAAAACTTTAAAACTTTACAACATTAGATATATGGATCATATTTGTTATATATCGACATGCCTTATAAGTACATCGTCAAGGATCTAATACATAAACATCCAACCTCACTCTCCCACCAAACAGAATTACCGAGGCTACTCCGATACCATTTATTGGAGAATCTAAGTCACGAGAGTAACAACGAATCAAATGTTTCAGGACCACAAGAGACTTTGGCACTATATTTTTATTCAAAACCTTAATATATTAAATATATGAATTACCTTTTTTATGTATTCAATTTTTTGCTCATTAATAGTTAACGTGGTAGTAATAAATTAATTAAATAATTTAATTAAACATCTGTCCGACCTAATTCAACTAACAAAATGTCAAAATTATTAAGTTAAATATTATATCTTAAATTCGAACCTAAGACATAACATGTTCGTGCAAATTTTAATTTCAATTTTAATACTTTTCTTAATTATTTTTTTAGTCACGGTAACAACTAACAATAGTGAATAATCCTTTTTTTTTAAAAAAAAAAATAGTGAATAACAAGTCATTATGGAGCCCAGTTAGAAGATTGGCATGGACTTGGTACTTACAAGTCATTCCCGTCAATTAAGTAATTTCACCATCCAATCATTCCTATTAATTCCCATATAGAAAATTGACTATAAAAACAAGCTTCTCCGAAACTGCAATAAGTTGAGTGTTGGTCAACTTAGTGCTTTCCATTTTATTTCTCCACTGACAATATAAATATGATTCATAAGAAACAAATGAAGCTAACACAAATTTAATCGAAACATGGCTGGAGGGTTACTTGGAGACAACATAGGATTGAACGAAGAGGTTATCAAGAAAACATGTAGTTTGTCCTTCAAAGCTCAAAACACATCAAAGGAGCTTTATATTTCTGAAAAGTTTTCAAGTACATCATCGGAATTAGTTTATCTTCTTATAAGCTTTCCAAGTTCGTGGGTCGAAACTGATTGGTTTGTTAGAAAACCATTTGGGGAAACTAAGATTGATCTTGCTCGGTTCCCTTCACTTAAAAGTGTTGGTAATGATGAACCTGCTTTGGTAAATGAAGCTTTTTTGAATAGATTCCATCGCTTATTGAAATTTACCTCAATTATATCTGAGGTATGTATGTGCCACACAATCTTTTATGTACTTTTTGTGTTTGGATTTGGATAGTGATACTAATTCATGTAATACACTCTTACTAGATACACCTCTGTTTTATCCTGTTGCTATTTTTGAAAATGCTTACCTGACAGTTTTGAAAGTAATTAAAATAATTTATTTAATTTCATAGATAGTGTCGATCTAACAAATTTAGAGGTTTAAAATAACCTTTTAACAATGAGTTTTTTTTTTTTTTTACAAAATTGAGAATTTTTAATATGAAATAATAATATAAAAATTATGAATCTAACAAAAATTTATTGGCTACACATATATATCATAAATAATATTTTACATAGACATCATTAATCCTAAATTTTATTCTTCTTTCTATATATAGAACTAAGTTGTAATATAAATTATGTATTTTAATGATATTTTATTCTAAATCTTAAACATATTTAAATATAAATTACAAATAAAATTCTTAAAAATATTTAATTAAATTATTCTCAACACTCCTTCATGACTGAATATCTTTTGTAGATCCCATTTGAATCTCAAGATGAAAATTAAACTTTTTTTTTTTTTGACGATTGATTTCTTCCTTTTATGTTGGTTGTAATTCTTATCAATATCTTTCTTGAATGAGACCAAATCAAGAGTTTACTTTAATTTTTCCTTCTTTCAATTCATCTCTTTTTTATGAGCTTCTTTGTACCTTAGGACTCCATGGTAGAAACATTGCATTTTTTATGGCTTTTAGGTGGTTTTACAGATCTTTAATCACACAACTTTTATGCTCAAATAACACTTTGTAGGCTTTCTCCAACAACTGAGAAACACTTAAAAGATTTTGGTCAATTACAGGAACATATAAAACATTGGGAAATTAGTTTCAAACCAAAGTGGCTTTTAATTGTAATTGTTCCAATGTCTTGTACTGCAATGTGCACCCCATTCCCAATTCTTACTTTGAAAATAGCAGTCTTGTTGAGTTCTTTAAAAAGACATTGATCATAAGTCATATGGTTTGTGCAACCACTATCAATAAGCCATTCTTTTGAGAGTTTGTTGGTTTTAAAACCTGACATTGCAAGTGGTCAAGTGGTAGTTCCTTTTCCTCTTCATCCTCAGCAATGTTAACTTCTCCTTGTTGTTGTTGTTGTTGTTGAGACATGCATATGTAATCCTTATGTACTAATTGACCACACTTGTAGCATTTTGCGTCAGGCCTCCATCAACATCTATTTTGTTGGTGATTAATCTTCTTGCAATAAGGACATTGTGAAAAAGATTAAAGGTTTTTATTTTGGCCGTCCTTTTTAAAATCTTGGAATATTTTTTTTTTCTTTTTTTCACCATTGCTATTTTTCATTTGGCCAACTATATACCTTATGTAGTTGTTTCTTCTCCTATAAGTCTTCTTTGTTTTAGGGCTTGCAATGCATGTAATACTTATACCAAAGTGTTCACACATTATATTTTTAATTAAGTAAACTTTTTTTTAGTCATATTTTTTAACAAATATTTGTATTTTCTTAAAAAAATCTCCTTAAATCTTTAACAACAGAAAATATTCTTAGTTAAGAAAACATTTCTATTTTAATTAATCATTTTGAATTGTGCTAATGGGGTTGTGTTGAAAATATACCAAAAAATGTGTTGCAGGTGAATAAAGCTATAGCAGAAGGAAAACAAGTAGTGTTCACAGGGCACTCTTCAGGAGGTGTAATGGCCATTCTTACAACATTTTGTGCCTTGGAACAAAATTTTAACCCAAAAAAAAAACAAATTCAACACAAATCACCACTATGTGTCACATTTGGTTCTCCCTTGATTGGTAACCATATATTCTCTCATGCTTCAAGGAGAGAAAATTGGTCTCATAACTTCATACACTTTGTCATGAGATATGACATAGTGCCAAGAATTTTTCTTGCTCCTTTTTCTTCTATTGAGAAACTTTTTAGTCATGTTCTTCAACTTTTATGTCATAACAAGTCCAAACCTTATGACAATGTGGCTTGTGAATTTTATTCTATTGTGATGAGGAATGTGGGAATTGTTACAAGCCATGCTGCTTGTAATCTCATGGGAAGCACAAATTTGTTACTTGAGAATGTAACAAATTTTGTTGAGTTAAGCCCTTATAGACCCTTTGGAACTTACATCTTCTGCAACGGTAATATTAGACATATTAGTTAATTAATTAGTATAAGTGATTAACTATTGTGCTTAACTTGTATAACTAACTGATATGTTTAATAGGTAATGGGCAGCTGATTGTGGTAAAAAACTCAGATGCTGTTTTACAACTTCTGTTTAACGTTACTCAACTAACTGATTCGGCGCAACTTTCTGAAGTTGCCAACAAAAGTATATTGCAACATCTAGCTTATGAAGATGAAATTGAGGAGAGCTTGGGAATGCAAAATGTGGTGTACTTAGACAAACTTGACGACCTTCCTTTGTCTGCTGATGATAGTCTTAATGCCGATGTTGCAGCCGCCTTGGATGGCCTCGGACTGGTTAGTGATTAACTTTTTCTGTCTCTATATGTATATATGAAGCATATTCAGTCAGAGTCAAGGTTTCAAGATTAGGTGTATGATTTTGGCCATGACGTCGAGGTTTTTATGTCTTTGTGACTGCAATTGTGGCTGCATTACAAGGTGATCACGCATTCATGATTTAAAACCTTGGATTGAGCATGTTATTGTGAGAGAGGTTAATGCTGCATCTCGTGTTCTCACTATATTTGTACTGAAGTATGATAGATCTTAGATTTAAATATGAATTTAATCCGTGCAATTATAACATTTTTTTATTTTAGTTTCTGTAAATTTTGATTTTTGGATTCAGTTCTTGCAAATTCAAAAACTATTGATTTTAGTCCCTGGTTTGCTACTTTCATGAAACTAATTTCAGAGCATAAGAGCAAGGTTATGCCTTCGAGCGGCTGGTGAGTTAGAAAAGCAAAAAGAAAGAAATGAGGAGAAAATAAAAAAGGAGGTTCAAGAGAAGGGTGTGGCAAGCATGAGGGAGTTGGAAGACTACAAAGCACTATGTGAGATAAACAATGGCAAAGGTTACTATGATGCATTCAAGGTGCAACAGGATGAAAAAGATTTCCAAGCAAACGTGAAGAGGCTTGTGCTAGCAGGAATATGGGATGAGATTATTGAAATGTTGAAGAAGTATGAACTTCCAGATGAGTTTGAAGGAAAAGAAGATTGGATCATACTCGGAACCAGATTTCGTCGCCTAGTTGAGCCTCTAGATATTGCAAACTATTACCGCCATTTGAAGCATGAAGACACAGGTATTAGTCATAATTTATCCTTACAAAACCGACGTGTAAAGTGAAAGATGTCAGTCTTTATAAACTCTTATAGAGTTGTATATGTATTTGTTATCAATGTGAGACTTGTTTATTTTTCCTAATAACAGGACCTTACATGAACAAGGCTAGGCCAAAGAGGTATAGATACACTCAAAGATGGTTGGAGCATGCAAAAAGGTTGGCAAAAAAAGATATAACAGAATCAAGCATTTGGGCTGAGGTGGAGGAGCTTTGTAGCTGGATTAGTAACAAGAAACCTTTTGAAGATGTTAAGGAAAGGGTTCTTAAATGTGAGCAAGATATTAAAAAGTGGACTGAGAAAGGAGAAGAATTAACCAAGGATGTGTTTTCAAAGGATCCTACTTTTATGAAGTTGTGGGAAAATCTACCTGTGGAACATAAATCCACATCATGCATCTCCACTCTCTTTACTGTTAATAAAGGATAGTTCACCAATCTATATGAATTTCGACTCAAAAGAAAGGATCCTAACTTTCTAGTGTATTCTTAAATAAAGCTATGACTATCAACTGTTACTTTCACACTGATTTTTTTTCTTTTTTTAATCTTATAGAAAATGATTTAGATATTTATTAATAGCATGTATAGATTAGATAACATATATGTAATATGTTACTGATGTTGATGTTAGTGATACAGACACCTATTTCAATTATCATTCGTGAAATGTTGTTGAGGATCTCACATGGAAGAGATATTAGACATGAAAATATGGTTACAATCGAAAGAAATCACTTGTCACGTTGAATTAGCTCAAATATAAATTTTAAGATGGTATTAGAATTATCTATCCAAGATTCGTTGAGTTATCTGTTATCGGGCCACTTGAGTCACGCTCCTAATGTCCGATCTTGGATAAAGTCTTCATAATTTCATTAGTGGGTCTTAATATATTTGGATGGAGGATTCTAAGGGAGAGGAGATGGAATGACTTATTTTTCTATTTTTAATTAAGGAAATTTCTAATACAAAATTCAGCGTCACTAAAAATATTATACGATCATCTATCATGTTATTCTTTTAAATTATTAAAAGTTCAGAAAACATATCAATGTATATAGATTTACCCCTCGAAAATTCTAAATGCAAAGATAAGCGTCTAACTGAAACAGTACACATTCGTTCATTATTTTAGGATATAAAACGTGTGAATGTGAATAAGGGCTTCATAGTTATCCTTTTGAAGCCTATTTGATCAAAGGTCTCCTGCTGCACACAATTTTATTTTTGCATATATAAATAAATATAAAACCTGTTGGAAAGGAATTTGGTATCCTACATCAGATTTATCATTTGGTTTTGTATCTCACTCATTCTCTCCCTTAATGTCCATTAGTTAACTTGTGTATGATCTATTCGGAGAGCTAGAAATTACATAATTTTTAGGCATCAAGAATATGTTTTACGCCATTGATTAATCATATCCAAATTTTATCTTAGTGGTGGTTGAAATCATATGCCAAAAGCTTCAATGTTGAACTAAATCAACACTGGATCAATCCTCTTGAATACTTTATTATGATTTATGATAACTTATCATATTTATGCATATGCAAACTCACTAATAGGTAGTTACATCTTAGCTCTCCTTTGTATAGGCTTTAAGAGTTAGTTATGATTCAGTTAGAGTATTTGAGAGTTTTCAGTTTTTTGTTATTTCAGTTTTAGCTAGTATAGATACTTGTTATAAGTCTTTAACCTTCATTTTTTTTGTGTAAGTCAAGTTTTCACAAAATCAATAAATAGAAGGGAACCTGTCGTTTGTTGTTGCTTTCATGTAATGTATTTTTCCTTTGGTTTTGGTGAACATTTGTGTTTCCTGATCTCCTCTAATTTTTTTTTTATTAAATAAAAGTTTAGATGAGTTGATTTTTTTAGACTCTTCAAAGTTAAAAATTTACCGACTGTTGACAAATGTACTTATAAATCATCAATCAAACAGGTTATCACGTCGACAATGGAAGTTGAACCACGATCATTTAAATATGAGTCAAGTTATTATCGATTGAACTAACTTTTATTGACTAATCTTCTTTAATTGACTTTGTTTGATAGTTTTTGTTATTCTTGCCATAAATTATAATTTGTGCAAATATATATTTTATTTTGCTTCTTAAAAGAATAAAAATTACTTAGGTCAATTTACTTTGTTATTTATTTTCATCGAAAACAGTAGGGTAACTATTACTTAAAACTCAAGTGAAGTATGAGTTAATTTTTTTATTTTATAATTGTAATAGAGTGAAGATGAAAGATAAGTTTTGTTTAAAAAATAAAAAGAGAACTAGAAGAATATGTTTTTAAAAACGCAAAAATAGTGAAATTTTAATGTGGACCATCTTAATATTAGGTCTATTGTGGACCTATGTATAAAAGTTTTTCAAAACTCTAATAATTATCTACAACACTGTTAAAGTATAATTTAATATTTCTCATCGTCTTTATAATTAAGATGATGACTTGATTTAAGATAAAAAAAATGGTAACTTGATTTAAGACAAAAATGAATGATTGTTAAGATAAACTCTCAATTTAAGTTTTGATGAAAATAAACAAAGGTTAATTAAGAATGTTAACTATGATTTTAAATGTTATGTTAATTTAACTTGTATTTTTGAGTGGATTAATTCAAAGATAGGACTCAAGCAAAACAAAGAAATCAACAATAAAAGATAAAAACTAAACAGATAAGAAAGGAGAACATTCTAAACAAAATCTATAAAAGCGGAGAATGTTCTCCATAACCAAGACTGATCATCACAACCCCAAGATCAATCAATCTCCACTAGTTCAAATAATATTATGCCTCTGGAATTTACACTTATATTATCAGTACTTGACAAGGGACCAATAGGATCCATTCTAACCAAAGAAACCATTCGAATCATAAAGAGAAAAGGTCATGAATCAAATAAGTTCAAACAAGTCTGAACCTTCTCCATCTTGACTGTCAAGAGAGTTAAACGATCTTGAAATATACAAGACATCCAAAATGATCAAGACTGAACCTCCATATTGATTATCAATCTCCAGAAAGTTCAAGACTAGAACTCCAGATTGATTATCAATCTCCAGAATTTTCATAACATTCTGCAGAAGTTAATCATCATTCTCCAATTTGTTTTAACATAATCAAAACTCCAGGTCAAAGCAATGACATCAAAAAATATATTTGAAGTATAAAGGATCATTAAACACAAGAGAAATCTGATTAAGAACGAAAAAAATAAGTCCAGTCAAACAGATTTCAAAAAGTGTTCAAAGGCTAGAATATATTTATTCATATATATTGGTTTTGGTCAAAGCTGACAGAGCACCAACAACTCTTTTGACCATTATTAATTGCTCTAAAATGCCTATAAAAAGAAGGTCAATGCTTAGGGAAAATGCAAAAGTTCAAATGCTAACAAGTCTAAAAAATCATTCGCATTCACATACTTGAAATTCATTTTCTCAAAAAAGAATTAGTTCTGATTATATTTCAATATTATAATATCATTGTACTGAATTCTTTGCAAAGAATCGAATCTCCAACAAGAGTTAAGACATCTCAAATTCTATCAAAACAATCTCATCATTATTGTAAAAACTCGAACTATAAGAGTTTAGTATAGTTTGGGTAGATTGTAAGAAATCCTATCAAGGTATATATGTGACCTGATTAATCTCTTTCTAGGTTGAAAGAATTTAAGTTTGTAACAGATCAAGGTTGATCTGAGCTAGGTGTTGTAAAACAAATAATGTTCTTTATTTTGAACACTTAGTGGAAAATCTCACAGTTGCGAGGACTTGACGTAGCCTAAGTTGGGTGAACCAGGATACATTCGTGTGTGGTATTCTTTCTCTTATCTCCTTATTTATTAAGCTTGGTTAATCATTTGAGTTAAAAACATAAAACTGAATTTCTGATTTTAAGCTAACCAAGAAAGTTATCCGTTTTTTGGTAAAAACCAAGAATGTTATCCGCTTTCTTTGTTCTTAACCAAGATCATTCTTGAGTTAAATTCTTAAGTTTTTTTAGGAATTTTTAAATAGGAACATTTACAATTCAAACCCCCCTTCATGTAAATCGACACTGCTACTTCAATTGTTAACAAAGCTCGGTCTCTAAAAGATTAAACACCTAACAAGAGCTAGAGTAAAGATCTAGAAGAAAAAATGTCTAAAGCAAAATGCATTGTTGAAGGAGGATCTTCAAATAGACCACCTTACTTTGATGGATCTAATTATTACTTCTGGAAGAATAAGATGCAGTTGTTTATGAAATCTCAAGATACAAGAATGTGGCGCATCATTACATATGGTGATTTCATACCAAGAGTTGATCAAAATGATCCAACCTTTGATGTGAAGACAAAAGCAGACTGGACAACTAACGATAAAACTAAGGTACTCCTAAACTCTAAAACTCAATTTTTCTTATCGTGTGCTTTGAGAAGAGAAGAAAGTGAAAGAGTTGATGAATGTACAACTTCTAAAGAAGTATGGGATCCACTACAAACCCATCATGAAGGAACAAGCCATGTCAAAGAAACAAGAATAGACATTGGCAAAAGAAAATTTGAACTATTCGAAATGCAAGAAGGAAAAAGTATTGATGAAATGTACTCAAGGTTCACAACAATAATAAATGAAATGTGTTCTCTTGGCAAAGCTTACTCAATACAAGATAAAGTAAGAAAAATCATGAGGTGTCCTCCTATCATATGGAGACCAATGGTAACCGCTATAAGCTAGACCAAGAACCTTGAAGCACTTCCCCTGGAAGAACTAATTAGAACCTTAAGAGCACATGAAATATTGCTGCAAGAAGACAAACCAGTCAAGAAAGGAAAGACAACAACTCTAAAGGCATCTCAAGAAAATGTCACATTACAAATAGAAGAGGAACCATAAGAAACTGGAAAAGAAGATGTTGATGAAGAAATTGATCTTCTCACCAGAAGGATACATAGAATGATGAGAAGAAGAGACCAAATCAAAAAATGATTTCAAAACAAAAATCCCAAAACAGAAGTGGACAAGAACCAAGTCACATGCTTTGGATGTAATAAATTAGGACATTACAAATCAGAATGTCCCTTAAATAAAAAATCACCAAAACGATTTCCTTTCCAAAAGAAATCAATGACAGCCACGTGGGATGATTCAGAAGAATCAGATACAAAAGAAGGTGAGGAAGCTAACATATGCTTAATGGCAAATACTGAAGAAGATGAGGTAACAAATTATGAACCTTGCTATTTATGTGAATAAATGGTAAAAGAATTTGATAACTGGCTAAACGATTCAAACCTTCTTATTCAAAAATGTAGTTCTTTAAAAGAACAATTTCATAAAGAGAAAGAAGAAAAAGAAAAATCTCAAGCTCAAGCTATGAATAATGTCCTCAACAATATCACTCAAGAACTAAAAGAAACACAACAACAAAAAATTGAAAGTCAATGAGGTCAAGAACGTTCTGCAGCTAAAACAGAGAACATTATCCTTAAAACTAAAAATGAACATCTTAAAAAGGACTTGTCAAATTTTATTAAAGCCACTGAAACATTTCAAAAAATCATGGGATATCAAGTATGAATCTTTGATAAAGATGGTATTGGTTTTAATCAAACTCAAAAAACAAAAATGTATGAAAACTTTTTTGTTCCAGAAAGAAAGGAAGAAAAATGTAAAACCAAATGCTCATATTGTAAAAACATGGACATCTAGAATTTGCTTGCTACTTTAAGAAAGGAGATGATATTATTAAAAGCAAAAGACTTTTTAAAGGGAAAGATCGTTCTGCAAATAAAACTGAACATTCTCTAGGTTGTTTTCAAAGTGGAGAACGTTTTGAAACAAAAAACAAAACTTTCTCCACAAAATCTGGAAAAAGGAAAACGATCTGAAACTTTTTCAAAATCAAGATTAAAATCCTTTCAAACCCAAATTACAAAGTCAATACCAAGATCAACAATTAAATGCTCCTACTGTCTCAAAATTGGTCATTAAGAATCAATCTATTATCTTAAGAGGAAAGAAAAATTTAAAACTAACTCTCAAGGATCCAAGACAAAATGGGTACCTAAGGTTGATATAACATCTTTTGCAGATTGGATTTCCAAATGTCAAGAGAAAGTCTTGGTTCTTGGACAGTGGCTATTCAAGACACATGCCATGAGATAAAATCTGCTTCATGTCGATCATCAGGAAAGATGGAGGATCGGTTACTTTTGGAAACAATAATCAAGCTCAGATTACAGGTGAATGAACTATTGGTAAGGCAAACTCTACTCAAATAACTGATGTTCAATATGTTGAAGGTTTGAAACATAATTTTCTAAGCATAAGTTAGTTATGTAACAATGGTTTTGAAGTTATCTTCAAACCAAAAGTATGTGAAGTCAGAAAAACTGAAACTGGAGAAATCCTCTTTTCTTGAAATAGAAAGAAAAATTTATATGTCTTATATCTTGAAGAACTACCTGATGAATCTTGTTTTATGTCAATCAATAAAGGTAAATGGATATGGCACAAAAGGGATGGACATACAAGTATGAAAACAATTTCAAAAATTTCAAAACTAGATCTTGTTAGAGGATTATCCAAACTCAATTTTGATAAAGATAAAATATGTGAAGCTTGCGCAAAAGGAAAGCAAGTCAATAACAATTTTCATTCAAAAGATTTTGTAACTACAAACAGAACTCTTGAAGTCTAGGTGGAATGAAATATGGTTTTTTTATTATTGAGGATTTTTTAAGATACACTTGGGTATTATTTTTAAAACAGAAAGATGATGCATTTGATGCATATAAAACTTTTTCCAAAAAGGTATAAAATGAAAAAAATCAAACATCATTTCTATAAGAAATGATCATGGAGGAGAATTCACATATGCCTATTTTAAAACCTTCTTTTATGAACTTGACATTTCTCATAATCAATCATGTGCAAGAACTCCACAACAAAATGAAGTTGTTGAACGAAATAATAGAACACTATAAGAAATGGCAAGAACATTCTTGGAAGAATCTAATGTTGAAAGATATTTCGGGGTTGAAGTTATCAACACTTATTGTTATATTTTATACCGTGTATCCATAAGAAAAATTATCAACAAAACCCCATATGAAATCTAAAAAAATAGGAAACCAAACATTTCTTATTTTCACATTTTTGGATGTTATTGTTATATTTTAAACAACAATGATTTTCTAGGAAAGCTTGATGCAAAACCAGACAAAGCAATTTTCTTAGGTTATTCAATTGATTCTAAAGGCTATAGAGTGTTTAATCTAAGGGCTAAAGTTCTAGAAATCAGTATGCATGTATTATTTGATGAGTTCAATGATTTGGATTTGAGTAAAAAAGATGGGGAAGAAGAAGTTCAATCTAGTCTGCAACAATAGAACAATTTGTAGGAAACAGAGATTGGTAAACAATCTTTGTTTCATTATCCACCAAAAAGTTGGAGAACAATTGAAGATAATCCTCGAACACAAATCAGTGGAGACACAAATCATGGGATTCGAACAAGAAAATCATTCAAGAATGTGAAAACAACATGGCAATGATATCTCAAATTAAACCAAAATCAATTAAAGAAGCCATAGTTGATCAATCTTAGATTGAAGCCATGAAGGAAGAACTGTTGTAGTTCTAAAAAAAATGAGGTTTGGACCTTGGTACCTTGGTATCTGATCCACATGATCAAACAATCATTGGTACACATTGGGTTTCTAGAAATAAATTAGAGGAAAAAGGCAAGGTTGTAAGGAACATAACAAGATTAGTTGCTCAACACTATAACCAACAAGAAGGTATAGATTACGACGAAACTTTTGCTCCAGTTGTAAGGTTAGAAACTATTCGTATACTTTTTGCATATGCATCTTATAAGCTTGTTAAGTTGTTTCAAATGGATGTTAAAAGTGAATTTTTAAATTGTTTCTTAAATGAACAAGTTTATGTAAAACAACCTCCTGGCTTAGAGGATCAATCGAAACCAAATCATGTTTTCAAACTTATCAAAGCTCTATATGGATTAAAACAAGCTCCAAGAGCTTGGTATAAAAGATTAAGTTCATTTCTAATTAAAAATGGATTTTCCAGAAGAAAAATTGACACTACATTATTCAAGAAAACTGAGAAAAATAATTTACTTATTGTTCAAGTATATGTTGATGATATCATCTTTGGATCAACAATTGAAAAAATGTGTGAAGGATTTTCAAAACTCATGCAAAGTGAATTTGTAATGAGCATGATGGGAGAGCTAAGGTATTTTCTTAGTTTGCAAATTAGACAATTTGAAAATAGTATTTTTATTTGTCAAGAAAAATACATTAAATATCTATTAACTAAGTACAATACGAATGAATAAATAATTATGTCTACTCCCATGCATCCATCATCTTCATTAGACAAAGATAAAAATGGAAAATATGTTTCAGAAAAAGAATATAGAGGAATGATTGGTTCTTTGCTTTATTTAACTGCCAGTAGGCCTGATATCGTATTTGTAGTAGGATTATGTACTAGATTTCAATCAATTCCAAAGAAGTCCCATTTAACTGCAGTAAAATGAATTTTTAGATATCCTGTTGGAACTACTGATCTTGGTCTTTGGTATAGAAAATGTTCTCATTTTGATCTTATAGCATATTGCGACGCTGATTACACTAGAGATAAAATTGTAAGAAAAAGCACTAGTGGGGCATGTTAGTTCTTAGGTGAAGCATTGATAAGTTGGGCTTGCAGAAAACAAAATACAATAGCTTTATCAATCACTGAAGCTGAATATGTCTCAACAGTAAACTATTGCTCACAAGTACTTTGGATTAAAAATCAACTTGAAGACTTTTTTGTAAGTTACTCAAGCATTCCAATTTACTGTGATAATACTAATGCAATCAATTTATCCAAATATCCAATTCAGCACTCTAGATCAAAACATATTGAAATAAAGCATCATTTTATTTGTGATCGTATTAACAAGAAATATATTGAATTAATCTTTGTTGACACTCAAAATCAGCTTGTTGACATATTTACAAAGCCTCTAGTTGAGGATAGTTTCAATTTGATCAAAGAAAAATTTAAAATAGTGAAAAATCCAGAAAATTCAAGTTAAATTATGTTTCTACAGAAAACGGAGAACGTTTATCAATCTCCTTTTTCCAGACATCATTCTCCATTTTTCAAACACCATTCTCCTCTCCATCATCATTTTCTTTCTTGCGTGGAAAAGACAAATCTTGGCATTTATGTATGTGTCTTCTTGTCCACAAAAAGTGCACTGACACGTTGTCTAGTGACTTCCCGCTCCCAATTTCTTCTCGTTCCCTAGGTTTAAATCATCAATGCAGTTTTTCTTCAAAATACAAAACTCTGTTGTAAACTGAACCACATCAAAACCTTTCATTTTCCCTCAACTCTGTTTTCTCAAAATCCTTTTCTCAAAACACAACAATGACATGCACTAAGACATCTCCAAGCAAAAACATATGTCCCAACACACCATCATCATCCTCACCATCATCAACCTCCATGAGTCGTTCACCTTCTTCACACCAAGACCAACTCCACTAGCAACTTTTTCTGATACAACCTTCTTAGATTACCTTTCATCATCCCCAAAATCAAACCCTAATCCCATTAACCAAAATCATATGTCCACAGTCCTTCCACCTCTCTACACATGTCCTCCTCCAAACCTCGATCAAGTTCCTCCACATTTACGAAAACCTACCCTCAATCCTACAACAGCCAAAAGGCGCTCTATGCATGTCCAGACATGACTTGGAACTTCAAAAGCCCTAAACACCAAACCAATGTTCTTCATCATCTCTAATTCTGAAACTAATGAATAATCTGAAACGCCTCTTGATGACTCTTCATCATATGCATATTTTTCATTGTTTTTAGTCTTAGTGATATTTTATTCATTAGTTAATTTAAGGAGTTATTTGATATATTTTGTTGATTTTAGTTCTTTGATTTAATGAAATGTTTATGTTCTTATTTCCTTTATTAAGTAGAGATTTTTCGTAGTTTTGCATTGTTTCCTTGTTTTAATGCAGTGCTGAATTTTGGTGAGAAATCGACATGACCTATGTGGAGTATTTCAGCCATATCTGAAGTTATAGATGTTCAATTGGAGTCAAGCTAAGTGAAAATGAAATCTAAGATCCATAGCTACAACTTTCATGAATACACTGGAACCCCACTCAGACTAAAAAAGGAGAAAATGCAGAAAACGTCAAACAGAAGAAGTTGTGCGCCTGAAGCTCAACAGTTGCGCCCGGGGCGCACTTCCCCCTTTTGAATCTGCCGAGTCACGCTTGAAGCGTAAATTCCGCGCCTGGGGCGCATGGCATGCGGTAGAATATTTAAAAACACGTTTTTTTTTCTTCCACTTTTTAGGGATCTTTTTGACTATTGGAAAGTTTGGAGACTTGTGCCATAACATAGAAACTCAAAGACGACCGTTTCTAATACTATTGAAGAAGTTTAATCAGGAATCATTCATGAATCTTTCTTGTAATTCTTTTCTAATCTCTATCTTTTCTATATTTGTCATGAGTAATTAAACCATATTTGTTAGGGATGAGTGTAACAAGATCAAACTCTTATTTTTCTGATTTGATTTCTTGTTATATGAATGAGTTTATTGAATTATTTGTCTCATCTATGTGCTTAATGCTTTTTATTGCTTGAACAACATTAAAATGTTCTACGATTCGTATTTTCAAATGGAAGTGGACTTTATGAATGCTTGAGATGAGAAATTCATGAATTTGTAGTTTAGGGATAGATGCAGGTCATGAAACCAATTAAATTCATTGTAAAGGCAATATTTTAACAAGAGAATTCTTGTACGGTAAGGCTTAATTCTAATTTTAAATCTACTAAAGAATTAGGGGTTACTTTGGAATTAAAGGTTCTATCACTAAGACATTAGGGCAAGAATAATAAAGAGAATTCGGTAATAATTCAATAAAAGAATTCAGTAACTAGGATCAAATTAGACACCAAAGTTAGATTCGAAGTGAAACTCATCCCTGACATTTTTCTTAGTATAAATGATCAATTTTATTACCGTTGTTAATTTTAAATATTATTACAATCAATTCAGAAAAAAATTTGTTCATTTTTAGTAATTAAATATAATTCAATAGTAAAACACAATCCTTGAGTTTGACATTCGATACTACCGTTTTAATTATTACTTGGAACGATTCAATACACTTGCTGAAACGTTATCACCTCCACACCCTCAAAACCTATCACCCCGTCTAAAACATCATTTTCTTATGAACCTTCTCAATCAACACCTCCAAACCAAAAATGAAGATTGATCAATGAAATTTTTTCCTCTTTCACAAAACAATCTCAGCCTTCTCCTAAAACCACCAAACCAAAACCACAATCCTTGAAAATAAAAACCACTATCACACTCTCACAATTCCTAGCAAAAAATAATCTCAAAAACCCACATAGAAGGAAATCAACTGCCCCTTAAACAGAAACTGAGAAATGTTGAACCCCCCCCCCCCCCTTCTCCAGAACATTCTCCAGTTCAAGAACGTTCCCCACCCATGAACCCTCTCTTTCACCAAACCCAGAACGTTATCCAGTTCATGAACCATCTCCCTCACTAAAAACAAAATGTTCTATCGCTCCAGAACATTCCCCGTCCCCAACCTCAGAATCTTCCCTACAGCTTTCTCCTCCATCCAAAAAATTCAAACTTCACAGTCCTCATTTCATTCCTTCCAAAATCTCAAAGCTCTTCAAAGAAAAATGGGCTCAACGCCCTATCGGAGTTGGAAGAGTTTTTGTCTTGGAAAACCTGATTGTGAATGAAAATGCAGTCAAACATCCCACTGTTGCTTTGGGTTGGACTTCATTTTTGCAAACATCTGAATGCTTTTATCCAGATGTGGTTATGGCTTTTTATAATCAAGCCAAGACAATTCCTGACAAATCCCTCATAGTTTCCACAGTTAAAGGGATTGAATCAGACTGACACCTGACAGTTTGGCTTCGATTATTGACCTTCCAACAGAAAGGTCTGCCATTTTTGGAAGCAAATGGTATGGTGCTCTAAACTTATAACAAACAGAGGTGCTCTCTGATTTTTTCCAAGAAGGGTCCACTCGCTACCTCTCAACCTATCTTAAACCCATTCCAAAGGTTTTCAACAGCATTAGCCAACATGCCATACTTCCCCAGTGTGGAAGTCATGATTATGTATATGACAACAACACCTTGATCATCTACCATCTTCAAAACTGCAAACGTCTCAACCTTCCACACATCATCATCCACCACATGATAACTAATGTCACCAAAGATTACAAAAATAACACAATTCCTTATGGAATGATCTTCACCAAAATCTTTAGGCACTTCCAAATCCATCTCACAAATGAGAAAAGTCTCATTAAAATCTCCAAGTTTTCCTCAAAAAACATATCTCACATGAGGAAAACCACATCAGAAAAGAATGCTCTCCCATCCTATTTCCCACCAAAATCATTAAAGAGGAAACGCTCAGCAAGGAGAAGAGCTACTGATGCACCAACCTCAGCCTCACCACACCAATCACCTAAACAGTCAACAGAAGCAATGGCTGAACCTGCTCAAGAACGTTCTCCACCAATCTGAGAACGTTCTCTAGAAGAGCCTATCAATACTCCACTCTCCACTACATGACTTATGTACATTACTTCCTAACCATCAAATCAACACCATGTCTCTTCTCTTCATTTCCCCACAAAAAACAAGTTCCTCTATTTTTGAAATCAGTCAGTTTTTAATCTTCCTAGACACTCATGGCCCATCCATAAACCAACAATCATCTTTTGATCCATTACCATTAGTGGCCACCTCTATTGCCACTCTTCCATCTGTCTGCACTTCCCCTATTCCCTCGACCACAGTTGTTGCTACCACTCCTCTTACCTCCACTCATCCCCTACACCTCCTCCCAAAACTGAACCATCAAACACTAAAATCATGGCTGCCTTTCAACCATTATGGCAAGCCAGCTTTAGTAGGATCAGGTGTGACACCCTAAACCTCAAAATAATATATATAATAATTTATATAATACCCCTATAAAATTTGCAGCGGATAAATAAAATTTATTTTCAATAAAATAAAATCTTTTATTTTTAATTTAGGATATCACATTTCTCTAAAATAAAATAAAACACTTTAAACTTATTTTTTTTCTCATTAAAATAGTGTAATCTCGATAAGCTTGATTTAAGTATAATTACTTGGTTTAATTCTAAAAACTAACTAGTATTTCTAAGGTTTTCATACAAAAATTCGTTTCAAATTAAATAAGAAAATACAAATTACAACTCTTATTCCCGGTATCACCTATCAGAGCGGGGTTCCTCCCAAACTTGAACTTCAAGACTCATTAACCTGTAACAACTGCAATTTCGCAGACGCATGGCCAAGCCAGTCAAACACAAACAACGAATGAGGTGAGTTTTGAAACCATGTTAATAGTATAATATAAATAAGAAAAACATGCAATTAATCATAAATAAACTGTATCATTACACAAACATTCTTCAAGGAAAAACATAGCATTATAAAGTCAAAACCACTCAAGGAAAATCAATAAATTTCACTATAATATCAAATCATTTAAGAAAATTATTATCGCTTTCGAAACACACCAATCACAAGAAAATGCAATACTATGTATGAGCTTAGACTCTACTTCACAATGTGGTACCATTCTAACTCTGAAGTACTTGGTTAGGAGACTTGATACTATGCCACCATCCCGGTGGAGGGACAATTCAAATTGGCTTTGTCCTCATAGATCCCCTCAACTCAACTCGAGACACATATACGTGGCAGTCGAGGTAAACGTGTGTTGTGTGGTAGCTCCCGACATTTGGAGTGCTACCTCCAAGTCACCTTGGAATTCCCCACCCGTATACCTCCGAGGTCTAACAATCTTGCCTTAAGGTTCGACAACAGACCTCCACGATCAGGCTCATTCAGTTGTACTTCCCCGGAATCACTACGCTTATCAGTCCCTACCTATATGATGACAAAATAATCTTCACTTCACAAATTCTCAATATTTATTTTTTTCCCTCGTTAGCTTAGACTACTCCATTAGAGCATCATCTTTATAAATCATCATTATTTCATCATATATGGGGTACTTCAATATTCTCATCACAATTTTATAACGTCATTAATCATACATAATCATAATCATCGTATAAACTCATCACAATTTTATAACATCACTAATCATACATAATCGTAATCATCATATAAACTCATCATAATTTTATAACATCACTATTATTGATAAAAATCAGCATTATCATCTCGCATACATATATCATACCATGAATCTATATTTTATTATCACATCACATAAATTCGTCTAATCAAACATATGCATCAAATTCATTTGAAATCAAATATCATAATAATATCAAATACCACGCATTTAACGAAATTAAATCAATCAACACCTTATAAATACTTCTATTCCATATTTTAATCTCACAATTTCCATATTTTCACATTAATCAATTTATCACTCAAAGAGCTACTGTTGTACGTAGCGAGCCCCGGATGAATCGTTGGAAAATACAGTTTTCCCGCTTATCTCACATTATATTATACTCATGAATTCAAACGTTCTCTTACCTCTTACCTTATTTCGACGCTTTCAAATACGAGTACGACTCCACTAACAAATAATATTTGTTTTTTGACTTTTGTCATTCAATCGATTTAACTCGACAATTTATGGGTAAACGTCAAAAATAAATTATGAGAAAATACTCTAAAAACTAAATTTCAAATTTCGGTCAAGGAAAATTACCATAAATTAGAAAACCAATCAGTGGATAACATAGCCACTTTTCACACGATCATTTTGGTGTTGGTTTCACTCAAATCGGACTTACGGTGAAAAAGAACGGTGCAAAATAACGAATTCTAAAAACGGAGAAATCGGGTATTTTAGAGAGAAATTCGGGTTGTTAAAAATCTGGAAAATTATGTTTAATTGATTAGCTAAATAAGTAAAACAACATACTGAAATTTGGACGAAAATGGAGAAACTTTTATGGGCCGTCATCGATGAACGATATCAATTTTCTTCTTTCTCTCTCAATGTGCGGCTGCCCTATTTTGTGTCCAGGTTACTCTCTCAAATTTTACTTATTTCTTCTATTTATTTTTATTTTTTAAATAAAACAAACAATTATCAAAACTATTTTTTTAACACTTTTTTTTTCAAACATAATTTAATAACCAACGTATTACTTATATTTCAAAAACAATATTTTATAAAATGAAGTAATTAAAGTAATTAATCTTTTAAAATACATTAACAATCAAAATTCTCATATTCAAAATAATACTTATTTTTTTCAAATGCTCAAATTAAAATATTACCATCATTAGAGAATATTCGATATTATAAAATAAATAAATATTATACCAAAACTTTATATTAATTATTAAATCATAATAAATATATATAAAATCAAAATGTCATAACAATTAACAAGTATATAAAAATAAATGAAATCAAACACAATATCAATTCTATCTCAAGATATTAATAATAAAAAAAAAATAACTAAAAATAGAAAGTAGTTATAAATAATTGAAATATAACTATGTGCATACTTAATATCAGTCAAGCGCACAAAAAAATGTTACATTAATTGGGTACACATATATACACGTAAAATCGCATAAAATCTTTTTCTTTAAAATATATGTTACACTTAAATACTATTATTTAAAAAAAAAAATAGATCAAACTGTAAAATATAATATTTATTATTTATATCGCTCATGTAATCTAATATTTATAAAACTATCACATCATAGAAATCACCTATATAACGAAAATTAGTCAGAAAATTTATCATCATATATTCTAAAATAATTTTAACATTAAATTAATTATTTAAAATCGTACTTAACTAATAAAATAGTTTATTATAAAATTTAAGGTGTTACATCAGGAAACCACTTTATTCGAACTTGGATAACAGAGAAACTTGCTCCTAAACTAGGGTTGAACCCTCCCCCCGGTCATCCTTTTCCCATTCCTCAACTGATCCTTGACCCTGCAAAATCTTCATCTTATGAAGGATCTTTTCCATCACTTGCTAAATAATAGTCTTCTTCTCCTTCCTTTTTGTATGACAAAAGGAGAAAATTAAGTTAGTTTTTATTCTGAATTATAGAAGTCATTTTGTAATTAGGAACTTCTGTATATGCTGCTGCAAATCTAACATTTTGTATCTTTGGAATGAATTAATATAAAATTGTTTATGTTGAAATTATATGCATGTTTTAACTTTTCTGCCAAAAACAATTATTGCATTAATTGAGGGAGAGCTTTTAAGCTCCTCAAATTTAAAATTAGAATCGGAATTAAAATCTAAATTAACATGTTTGTCATCATCAAAAAGAGCGAGATTGTTAAGATAAACTCTCAATTTAAGTTTTGATGAAAATAAACAAAGGTTAATTAACATTATTATGATTCTAAATGTTATGTTAATTTAACTTGTGCTTTTGAGTGGATTAATTCAAAGATAGGACTCAAGCAAAACAAAGAAATCAGCAATAAAAGATAAAAATTGAGCAGACAAGAAAGGAGAACGTTTTTGACAAAATATGTAAAAACGGAAAATGTTCACCAGGACTAAGACTGATCATCACAGCCCCAAGATCAATTAATCTCCAATAGTTCAAAGAAGATTTTGCCTCTGGAATTTACACTTATATTATCAGTACTTGACAAGGAATACATATGATCCATTCTAATCAAAGAAACCATTCAAAGTACAAAGAGAAAAAGTCATGAATCAAGCAAGTTTAAACAAGTCTGAACCTTCTCCAACTTGACTATCAAGAGAGTTAAACGATCTTGAAATGTACAAGACATCCAGATTAATCAGGAAGACATCCAGAATGATCAAGACTGAACCTCTAGATTGATTATCAATCTCCAGAAAGTTCAAAGACTAGAACTCCAAATTGATTATCAATCTCCAGAATTTTCATTAACATTTTGCAGAAGTTAATCATCATTCTCCAAGCTGTTTTGACAGAACCAAAACTCCATATCAAAGCATTGACATCAACAAAAAATATCTGAAGTATAAAGGATCATTAAACACAAGAGAAACTCGATCAAGAACAAAGAAATAAGTCCAGTTAAATATATTTCAAAAAGTGTTCAAAGACTGGAATATATTTATTCATATATATTGGTTTTGGTCAAAGCTGAAAGAGCACTACCACCAAGACAATTATTAATTGCTCTAAAACGCCTATAAAAGGAAGGCCAATGCTCGGGGAAAATGCAAAAGTTCAAGTACTAACAAGTCTAAATAATCATTCAAATTCACATACTTGAAATTCTCATTATCTCGAGAAAGAATCAATTCTAATTCTTTTTCAATATTCTATTATTATTATATTGAATTCTTTGCAAAGAATCGAATCTCAAACAAGAGTTAAGACATCTCAGATTCTATTAAAACAATATCATCGTTATTGTAAAACTTAAACTATAAGAGTTTAGTATAGTTTGGGTAGATTGTAAGAAATCCTATCAAGATTGATAGGTAACCAGATTAATTTCTTTTTGGGTGGAAAGAATTTTAGTTTGTAATAGATCAAGGTTGATCTGAGTTAGGTGCTGTAAAATCAAGAATGTTCTTTGTTTTGGACACTTAGTGGAAAATCTCACAGTTGTGAGGACTGGACGTAGCCCAAGTTGGGTGAACCAGGATACGTCCGTGTGTGGTATTTTTTCTCTTATCTCCTTATTTATTAAGTCTGATTAATCATTTAAGTTAAAAACATAAAACTGAATTTCTGATTTTAAGCTAACCAAGAACGTTCTCCATTTTCTGGTAAAAACCAAGAACGTTCTCAGTTTTCTATTTTCTTAACCAATATCATTCTTGAGTTAAACTCTTAAGTTTTTTCATGAATTTTTAAATATGAACATTTACAATTCAAACTCCATTCCTTGTAAATCGACATTGCTACTTCAATTGGTATCAGAGCTCGGTCTCTAAAAGATTAAACACCTAACAAGTGCTAGAGTAAATATCTAGAAGAAAAAATGTCGAAAGCAAAATACATTGTTGAAAGAGGATCTTCAAATAGACCACCTTACTTTGATGGATCTGATTATTACTTCTGGAAGAATAACATGCCATTGTTTCTGAAATATCAAGATACAGGAATGTGGCGCATCATTACAGATGAAGATTTCATACCAAAAGTTGATCAAAATGATTCAACCTCTGTTGCGAAGAAAGAAGCAAACTGGACAGCTCACGATAAAACTAAGATATTCCGAAACACTAAAGCTAAATTATTCTTATCGTGTGCTTTGAGAAGGGAAGAAAGTAAAAGAGTTGATGAAGAACAACATGTCAAACACCACCATTATAACAATGTATCATATGACAGTTATTTTCCACAAATTGATGGAAAATATTTCAGCATAATATATGCCTAATTTCACACATTCAAGAATAAACACAACCATACATAGAAATAAATGGAGTGATGTGCTTATCGATATGAGTGTCGTTATTAAAATTCCTATGCAACGGTCTTTGCTCCAAATATGCCACCCTTGAAGGGATAAATCACTAACTCCTTCAGTGGTTTCTTGATTTTCTTCCTTTTTTTCTCCTAAGCCCTTTCTTTTTCTTTCTTTCTCTCATAGATTGTATACGAGTATTGAGATTGTGAATGAAATAGGTCGGTTTTTCTATCACTAGAGTTGGGGAATGTGTTATTTTCAACCTAATCCCGTTAAGACCCTAAGTATTCACTCCCCAAATTAAGATAATTTTGTTTTTAGCGCATGTTTCTCAATTCATGTTTCTTACTTTTCTAATTTTTTTCACCAATAGTTAAAATAACAAAATATAGTTCAGTTAAAAACTAGTAACCATTACCAACAAATTTCTACAATAATTATCTCTACTCATAATAAAGTAAAATATAAAAACAAAATAATTGGATATTGCAGTCCTCCCATGATATTATAACTAAAAAATGGCAGCGTGATATGCTTTAAATAATGTGACATATAATACAATTATGTAGAATGATTAAGATCTATAACATCAAAATAAAACACCGTTAAAACTTAATTTTTAACTTTGAAATTTTTTCATATTTGTAATTTAATTTATGACATATGAATAATTAATATATCTAGATGGTTCTATATCATGGAATTGCATCTTTCGTCATTTAAAATATGTGTTTTTTAGTTAAAAAATATGAGAGAAGAACCAAAATTGTTGACTTTTAAAAATAAGAGAACCATTTTTGTTAATTGATAAAAATAGATGGATAAAAATTGCAATTAAACCTAATTTTTTTTAGCATTTATATTAAATTAACTTTTATAATCGTGAGTAATTTTTTTATAGTGAATTTAAAATCAATTTCCGTTTAAATCCTTAAATTTGTTTTATCTTTGTCCTTTAAATTACTTTTTTTTTTTTTTTGCACCATTTGTCCTTATCTCAATTTCTACGCAATTTAAATTGAAACTTGCACGATGTCTTTCATACTAATTATTCATAAAATGTTTATACAATACTAAATATCTTTAATTTGTTTTCGATGTAAAATAGTTTGTATAGTCAAATTATTGTGATGTTTTAATTAAATCTTAACTTTTATAACAATAATTATAAAAAAAAAATTAAATTTAAAGAGTTGTATGCATAATTTAATATATATATATATATATATATATATATATATATATGATAAAAGTGGTGCAAACTAATTTAAATATGAATTAAAAAAATTAATAATGTATTTTTGCATAAACTATTTTGTTGTGTTGTATCATATTGAAATGATAAAAGAACAAGAGAAAACGTGGCAAATTTATTGAGAAAAATAAAATAATTTCTTCCTTTATTCTTTATTCATTCATGATCTCAAAATAAAATAATATTTTCTTTATAAATAATTTTGTATCATCTATATATTGTTTATTACATGAGTGATCTGCATTTAGTTTATAAACATATTCTCTTCTTTGCGAACAGATTCTCTTCTTCTCCCATAACCGTGACGCTTCAATATAAAAATAAGTTTGTATCAAGTTGTAATCTAATAACACATTCTCTTTCTTTAAAAAATTAACTAATTATATAAATTT
Organism: Cicer arietinum; assembly: GCF_000331145.2. Taxonomy (NCBI): domain Eukaryota; kingdom Viridiplantae; phylum Streptophyta; class Magnoliopsida; order Fabales; family Fabaceae; genus Cicer; species Cicer arietinum. Next base: position 61,762,092 of record NC_021165.2, on the reverse strand, counting down.
GTATCAATCATTGATTACTGTAATAAATATTTTTTTTAGTTAATAAAAAATTCTCACATTCTACTATTTTAAAAACTAAAACAGATAAAATATTATATAAATTTAATATTGTTCAATAAATATTAAATTAATTGATTTTATTATCAATTTTAAAAAAATATTATACAATATTAATTATATTAATTTAATAAATAATATAAGATATAAATCTCAATTCAATAATATGAATAAAATTGAGTTAAAACTCTTATTAAATCTCGAAAGAGTCTATTGATAAAAAAAATAAAATTGAAAATGTTGGTAGTTTGAGAAATGTATTGGTAGAAAAAATGTATTATTAAAATTGATATAGATTTTATTAGATATGAATGTTATTTTGTTTTTGTTGCAAATTATTCAAGGCAGTAGGGATTGGAGAAATTATATATATAAATTCATAAATCATGAGATAAGTTTTGAACACATTATTAACATGAGTTCTTTGAATGGTACAACATACATACACACTATTTTATTATTTAACTAAAAGATAAAATATTCTACATGAGTTTTTATGTTCAATCAAATAAATTTCGATAACTATTAAATAAAATATTAATAATTTATTTATTAACTTTAAAAAGATTCATAACAATTTCACTTTAAACCTCCTAATATGTTAGTGACCTTCCTAACTTTAAATTATTGTGGTAATTTTTTACCATATACATAACTTGGATGCAGAGGTGAATATGACTTTAATCATTGTTTATGTCCTTTATTTATTCCTAACATGTTCTTTTATAAATTGTTGAGTGATAACTCTTAATAAAGTTAGTGCCCAAATAGGGATTCATTAGATCAGGCATGCCACTAATGTGTCTTTTCTTGAGTATCTTTTGTAGAATTGAAAACCATGAATAGCACGATGGATGCATTCTTGAAAATCTATTTTTTCTCTTTTATTCATGAAAAATAAACACAAAAAATAGGAAAAAGAATAAACCTTGTTTTAAGTAGGACTTTGTGTCCCAAATTTATTATTTAATTAGATTTACGAGAATGTAATGTCTGTTTTACATTGATGTCCTACAAAAATAGATAATGGAGTAGTTATTTTCAAAAGGTGGTTGTTATTAAACTTTAGAGTTATCTTAATCAATTTTCATTTCTTTTTTACATCAAATTTGAAAGCACAAAGAATAACATGTGGAAAGTGAAACACTAAGCATAGAATTATTAGTTACAAATACAAAGAATTCATTAGATCAGGCACGCCACTAATGTGTCTTTTCTTGAGTATCTTTTGTAGAATTGAAAACCATGAATAGCACGAGGGATGCATTCTTGAAAATCTATTTTTTCTCTTTTATTCATGAAAAATAAACACAAAAAATAGGAAAAAGAATAAACCTTGTTTTAAGTAGGACTTTGTGTCCCAAATTTATTATTTAATTAGATTTACGAGAATGTAATGTCTGTTTTACATTGATGTCCTACAAAAATAGATAATGGAGTAGTTATTTTCAAAAGGTGGTTGTTATTAAACTTTAGAGTTATCTTAATCAATTTTCATTTCTTTTTTACATCAAATTTGAAAGCACAAAGAATAACATGTGGAAAGTGAAACACTAAGCATAGAATTATTAGTTACAAATACAAAGAATTCAAATTCAAATAAAATGATAGATAACATTGCAATTGTGTTAAGAGGTTAAGATCACTCATACTATGTACATGTGGATTATGAAAATGTCGCTTAGGTGTGTGCAGCACCTTGGAATACCATACAGTGTTGGGCAGAAGTTTTCTTTACTTGTTTCAAAATGCCTTCTTAGACCTTCAATAATAATCCAACTCTTTTCTTACATGTTTGCAACCTTTATTTGAGTGATAAATCACGTAAACGTTAACTTTCAAGCTCAAAAGAATAAAAAATTTAGAAAGCATCTTTACACTATTTGTTTCTTATTATTAGGCACAAGAGCAGGAGTGGATCTAGTGTGCACTTGAGGATGTGCACTTGTCCCCTGAACTTTGAAAAATTGCACTGATACTTCTATGTTTTTGCATTATGACCACTTGGATTATTTTTTTTTCACCATAGACCCAATACACCCAAGCTCTGAAATTACCCTCATATTTCCATTACACTCTTCTCTCTACACTTCTCTCTGAACCTAATTTCTCTCATCTCTTTTCCAATCTCCTCACCACACAACCACTGCTCCGCCGGCGGTAGCCTATTAGGCGCCACCACCGGCCACCGCGGCTTCCTCTTTTAGCCTTCACTTAGCCCTCGCGCAGCCAAGAGACTGACGTTTTCTCAAAGTCGCGTTTTTTTCCTCAATCCCGTTTTCTCCGTCCCATTCGCGTTTTCTTTCCATCCTTTACAGAGAAGATTGCAAGTTCAGCAAAGGTAAGGAGCTTGATGTTAAGAGTTTTGTGGTTTTAAGATTTTTTAAATTGGGATTTTAGGGTTTTGTGATTTTTTTTCCTAAATTGGCAGCAGAATTTGAATCCAATATTGGAGGAAATGTTGATGCTGGTTAGGTACTTGATTATATATGAAACATTTTGTCTGTTGGTTTCATGCTCATTGGACATGTTGATTTTGGTTTTGATCATGCTTTGAATTATTAGAATCAAGATTTTTTCTTACTGTAGGAAAGTGAAGATGATTGACACAAAATGAATTGTGCTAGATAATGCTAGAAATACCTATAGTTGAATTGTGTTGTGCTGATATAATACAACAGTGAATTGCTATATGCTTCTTAATTTACCCATTTACCTTCAAAAGTTCAAACTTCAATGATGAATCATGCTTGATGTGTTCTGTCAAATGAAAAAATAAAAGGAGATCATTCAATCAGTGGGCTGTGCTGGCTTCAATCATTAAGAAGCATATAGCAGTTCACTTTTCACTTTATTTTATAAATTAGCATTCAGTTACTACCTTTAGTTAAATATTTGATCCAGAAATATATCATTGTATTTTGTTGGCACTTATAATGAATGATTACAATGTAAGTGTTTGTATAATGCTGATCAGACTTAAAACACCAAGCGTACAAGCTGGCTTTCACTAGTGAGTTCCTATAATTTGTTGACAGATTATGGGAAACCATATTTCTTAGTTTCTTTCTCATGTTTTATTCATCTTCCTATTCACTTTACCATTTCTTTCATTTAAGTTCCATCTACTGACAAGTTCATTCCACCCAATTTAAGCGTGTGCATCAATATTAGTATGTGCGTATGCGTATATTATTCAGAAAAAATGTGTTATAAAGGTGCAAAGATTTTATTTGTGTTCTAGTATTTATGTGTTTGTTAGTTCATATGGTTCATTTAACTTGAAAGTTGAAATTGAAATAGCTACGTGGTCTAGTATGTATGTAATTATTTTAGTACAATTTAAATTAAATACAATGTAATTTTTTGAGTATGTTACTATTGTAGATATAATTATAATTATAATTATTATTTAAAGTTAAATATTCTGCACCTCCTAATAAGGGTCCTGGATCCACCAATGACAAGGAGTCTATCATCAATAGTTTCTTCTTTCATTAGTCTCCTCATGCAAAATTTCTCCCCCTCTTTAAAGTACCCTTGGGGAGTATTGAGTTCTAATAGGTCAGTTTGTTACATATGAAAAAAAGCCGTCACTATCACAAAAAGTTTATACCTTAATTATGAACTAAAAAATAAATTTCTGGATGCATCTTTTATATAAGAGGTCAATTGAAGCTGATAAACTAATCACAAATCATACCAAACTCTGTTGGGTTTCTGAATAACGCACCTCAATCGCACAACCTTTGCCGCAAGCAAAGCTGGAGCTCCACTATGAGGCCTCTGCGAACTCCACAAAAGCTGTGACCACTTCCTTTGTTCAAAAAGAGAAAATGGAATGCACTCAATGGGAAAATGAAGTGGTGCACAGTCTGCTTTGGATTATGGAATACTAACATACTTTAAGAAGGAGATACGAAGCGGAAAGAAAAAAAAAAACTGAAGTGCACGTAAAAGATGCATTGGGAAGATGCGAAGAGTTAAACAGAACACACAGGTTTTAAGAGATGTTTTATCTCACTGTGATGACCGATTTGTCCTTCATTTTGGCAGACTAAATGAGTGGGAAACTCTTTCTCTAGCGCCTTATGCTTTTAGAAATAAAATAAAAGATTGATACAAGCTAAGCTCTATGAATAATCAAACATTTTAAAATTAGTTTACATAAAAGTAAGTTAAATCAATAAACCTGGTTTACTAAAAGGATCCAGCCTTATTTGTGTGACTCAGCTTTATTACACTGTTTTATTATTTTAACTTGTGTTCTTGTTGTCTGCAACAGCAAGAGGCGCATTGTAGCAACTAGCAACAGAGAACGAAAAACAAACAAGTGGAACAATGTCGTTTATGAGAGGAGATTTGCTTTCTCGAACCAGAAAGCTTGTGAAGGGTTTGGCCAAGGCAGAACCTGTGTGGCTCAAAGCCATGGAACAGTTAATCTCCTGATCTTTCATGTTTGAACTCTCTTTCTGATTTAATGTCCTAAGTTAGTGCCTTTGAATATCTGTTTTAGTTTTTATTGTACCATTTAGGAATCTCGTATCTAGGTTTTTATCAGTCATGTTGTTTTGCTGCCCGATGGCATTTTTTTCAGTGTTTGTTTCTTTATTTTTGAAATTTATTTAATTATTTTTCCTGAATTGCACTAAGGATCATGGTTCTTGTGAAATTGTTTTTTCCCAGTCTTGGTCTATGCTACACTAATAAGTTAAATTATTTAGGAATTCATGGGAGGTCATGTATTTGCTGCTGAAATTTTATATGGACATTTATTTCTAGCAGTGTTAATCCTTATGGCCTTTTTATTCCCTTTTCTGGAAGGGTGAACAGTTGTCTAATATTTTATTTTTATTGTGCTTACCAGGGCACCACCAGCGACATTTCCTCGGCCTGTGGGGAAAATTCAGACCATCACTCTTCCTGAGGATGTTTATGTAAAGAAGTTTTACAAAAAATACCCAGATTCAAAATACCATGATCCCATCAAGTATTGTCCTTTTTCTCTTGTTACTGTACATTTTCCATATACAATGTTTGAAACATCTTATCCCAATTTTTGTATAGCTGTAAGATGTGCTTGTCTTTTATGAGTTTGGCTTCTATATGGTGATATGACGTGATCATGAAAGAAACTTTTAGTTGATATTCTAATTGTCTGATACGTGAATGGGGAAATGTTTGCCTTCAAGATCCAATTTGATTCTTGGTTTAATAGTGAACAAGAGCTTTTATGTTTGTTACTAACTATAGTGCTTTTGGATGCAAATTTTTAGTTCGGGCCTCCTCTTTGAACACATTTGTTTATATGAGCCTCTAAAAAAGCATTTAACTGCCCAGTTCTGTTTATAATGCCTAATGTAAACATCTAAATCATCTGTTTAGTTTGAGTTTGTTGATTGTAACCCTGTTCTTGATACGGAACATATTTACTACTTCAGCTTATTTTTCTTGATCGAGAGACTATGTTTGCGAGTCTGTTTCCTTTCGCTATCTGTTAATTCTTAGCTTGTATGTTCTGTTGATGGTTGTGTGTTCCTCAAGTGCTCTTTAAGAATTCCTTGATGGAATAGTTGTTACTAATTGATGACGAGCGCATAAACAGGATGCATAGTGTGGTAATTTTTATCAAGATGACTCTTAAATTTGCCATAGTCCATGTCTACTTGTCTGTGGTGATAGTAAAATTGAAGCTTCAAATGCATTATTTGTTTATACTTATGAGTAATGTTTCACATTCAACAGGTTTTCTGCTATTGAACCCCCTCCATCTCGTCTATTCGCCTTAAGGGTTCTGGAGTTGAAAGAGCAAGGCATTAGTGAGGAAGAAGCAATGGATGTAGCAGATGTATGTAACCTAAATTGGTTCATGAATATGTTATTTCCACAATTTGTTTTTCCCTTTTGTCCTCTAATAGTCACATGTTTTATCTTTTGCTTTCTAGATGGAATATATAGCAGAGAAGAAGGCAAAGAAGAAAGCATATGCCCGTCTGAAGCAAATAGCACGCCTTCAAGGAAAGAGACTTCCTCCAAACCCATATCCTTGTCCTATCAAAGAGATTCAAGCTGAGGAGAAGAAATATGTTCGTGATCGTTTCTTCAATCCTAAGATACTTGAACTTGTGGAGCAAAAGAAAGAGGAATCCAAGCTGAGATTCGGAGGAGGTGGTTGGTGATTTTTGCAGGGTAAAGTTAGGATATTATATTGAAACTTTGGCTCATGAAGAAATAATCTTTGCAATAATTCAATCCAGTCTGTCACTATAAAGTGCACACTTCTGCCCTAATATCGGGTACTATTTTGCTATTTTAAATCAACTTTGCTAGTGAGTTAGTGAATGTTGTAAACTTTGAGCATTGAGTTCAATTTCTACTTATAAAAAAGTCAATTGTATTAGAAAGTTATTCCAAAATTTCATGCAAGTTGTTGTTTCTTCTTTGGTCTTGTGTCGAAGTCTCTGTTTTGTTGTCAGTTTGTTCATTAACCAGTATTCATGGAGCTTCTTTGCGTTTACCGTTATGAAATGCTTCCTCAATAAAAGTACATACATCTGAGTATTACTACATGCTACGAAAAGGATTTGAAATTATCTGTAGTGCCTAAATAACAAAGTTTGCCACCACTTTTGAAATTATTCATGTTTCCTGTCCTAACAAACAGATTTGTAGGTTGTAGATTTGGAATATTTGTTCTGCTTGCAATTGTATCAAGATAGCTTTCTAAGCCTTCCTCTAAATTATTTAGAACTATAGCTTCTTGTTAAGAAAATTTGAAATGGCTGATCACTAAAGCATTTTGAAGAATTTTATTTTTATTCTTGGTTTGGCTGAAAAATATCTTGATTAGTAATATACATTCACTGGGAAAAAGCTGAGAAAATGATACTAGACCATATTAAACAGGAAAAAATAATATTGAATAAAATGATAGTTGTTTTATAAAAGTATTTTCATCAAGTTTTTGGTTTTTGTTCATGTGTAAGATTGGATAACCACGAATACCCTCCTAGCAAATTTAATTGAAAAATTTCTTATTATCTGGCAAATAATTGTTACGAACTAATCTAAAGGTAGATTTAATGTTGGATTTATAATAAAACTAGATGGGAATTTTTTTTCATTTATATCCCACTTTTAAAAATAAATTTCAAAATACTCCATTTTGAGATTAATATACCATAATTTATATGATACGATTATGTAAAACAAAAATAATTAAAGGTAGTATTGCGAATGCAACCTTCTACATACATGTATTTTTTTTTCATTTCTTTGTATCAATTGATAAAATAAATATTTCAACTACTCCCACTTTCACATAGTCATTTTAAACTACTCATACTTCTAATCTTCCTTTATCACATTAAGAAAAAATAATAGTTATCATTATTTTTTATTTATAAAAACTACTATTTTTTATTTATAAAAACTACTCTTTTTTATTTGAAGTTACTCTAAGCCACATCTGTTATTAAAAATTAGAAGTTTTTCATTCTATTTTATACTCTTAAATTATAAATAGTTATACACTTTGATTTCTTAATGTATTCCTTCCCGTTATTATATTATTATGTATCTTGTTTTTTTTTCTATGAAAGAAACATAATTAGAGTATATCATGAATGAAAGAATAAAATAGAAAGAAATAAAATGTGAGATTATATCGGTCATCCGATCATAAGTTAAAATAGATTAAATAGTATTTGCGGTCACTTAATTTAATTTCAATTAACGTTTTAGTCTTTTATTTTTTTTTTTCTTTTCGATTTGGTCCTTTATTTTAATTTTAAGTGACAATTTGATCTTTTATATTTTAAAATGTCAACAATGATATCCTTTTTCTTACAAAAAGTTAAAAAACTCATCAAAATTTTCAAACAAAATCCATAAAATTAATAATCATCTTCAATATAATGCAAATTTCATCAAATGCATAACTCAAATATTCAAATACACTCATATTTTCATCTCCAATACCATCAAATTCATCAAATAAAGAATGAAAATATGAGTTTATTTAAAGATTTAAGTTATGAATTTGATGAAATTTGCATTATATTGAAGATGATAATTAATTTTACGGGTTTTGTTTGAAAGTTTTGATGAATTTTTTAAATTTTTGTAAAAAAAAAGGATAACATTGTTGACATTTTAAAACATAAAAGATCAAATTTCCACTTAAAATTAAAATAAAGGATTGAATCGAGAAAAAATAAATAAAGGAATAAAATGTTAACTGAAATTAAGTTAAGGGACCGCAAGTGTTATTTAGCCTTTAAAATATTGTCCAAATTTATCAACAATTATATTAAATCTATAATTTTTTTCTGACTTTAATTAATTTATATTATTAATAATTAATATTTTTAATTTTTTTTTGTTTATTTTACCAATTAATATAAAAGAAAATGAAAAATAATATAATTGTGTAGAAGAAAGTTGCATATCTAAGATGCGGTCAACTACTATTTTTTTTTTTTTTTTTGTTTCACGTGGTCGCATTTTGATAATGCAAAGATTAAAAAAAATAAGTATTTTATTATATCTATACATTATAATAAAGCAAACATGATAAATTGGCAAGTTTGACACGTGTCAACAAACCAGAGTGTTAAGAAAATATCAAGTTTCTATTAATATTGAGAAGTTAATGGCCAATTAAAAAATAAAAGAAATGAATTAAAAATAAATTTTTTTTTTTTAAGAAAAGCATAAAACTTCTGTTACACCACCACGATACATCCGCTGAGAATTTAATGGTCAATTAAAAAATTAAAAATAAAATACAATATACCACGACTTGACAGTTTTTTCTATGCGTCCGTTGAGAAGTTAATGGCCAATTAAAAAATAAGAAAAATAAATTAAAAATAAAAGATTTTTTTTAAGAAAAAAATAAAACTTCCATTACACGAGAAATGAATGACCAATTAAAAAATAAGAAAATAAATTAAAAATCTATACAATTTAATAAAGCAAAATGATAATATTTTTTTTATAATTAAATTAAATTTATGTTACACGACTTTGTACATGTCAGTTGAAAAGTTAGTGGCCAATTAAAAAAATAAAAGAATGAATTAAAAATAAAATACATTACACCACTACTTACGTTTCACCGTTGAGAATTTAGTGGTCAGTTAGAAAAGAAAAAGAATAACAGCAAAATAGGTTCAATTACACCCACCACGACGAGACACTTTTTGAAATTATTTTTTAAACACTACTTTAACAACCACCTCTTCAAATTAATTTATTTTATTTTATGAATTCTTTTAATTCCCTCCTACTTTCTTTCTTAATTCTCGTGCTCCGTAAACGGTATCTTTTCAATTCTGTGTCTCCATTATAAATATCATTCATATTATCTCGGTATATACAATTCCTTTTTTAAATATACAATTCCTTTTTTAAATTTTTTTTACCAAAACTTTGTTATTCATCTTTATCCAATGTCAGTCTGAAACAAAAATCATAAAATCAGTTGCTTCAATTTCTTCATCAAAGTTTGTTGCTTCAATTTCTCCAAAAAAATGAGTCATGAAATTTGATGGTTAGAGTTGTGCTACTGTGGTTTCTGTCTAGATCTCCTCAATGTCAAACAAAACTTTTATGCAATGGAAATAGTACTGAGATTCGCGAGCTTTTATTTCTCGATTTGAGATTAATATTGCTGATGAAACTATGTATTTGTTCGTGCTTCTAAAAACTTTCTGGAGTATATGTTCACACGAATTACTTAAATGGTAAATTTTTTTCAATCTTATTTTATTTTATTTATAAAAAAATATTACTATTTTGTTATGTATATATATATTTTGTATTGTTTATGTTTCTTAATTTTGTCTCAAAAAATTGTAAATTTGTATATGTATATTTCTATCCTCTTATATAACATTTGTCTTAATAATTCCGATTTTAAATTCACTCATAAATAGTCAGTACATTTGTATATTTATATTTCTATTCTTTTATACAAGATTTGTCTTAATAACTCTGATTTTAAATTCTCTCACAAATAGTTGCTGTCCGTGCTAATAATTTTGATTTTACGTTGTCTAATAAATAGTGTTGGCACACAGTTATATTAAATAAAAAATAATAATTTATTTAAGTAAATATAAATTTTATTTAGGCTTCTTAACGTGAATTCAATTAAATTTCCAGAATATTGAAGAGAAAAATAATAATTTATTTAAGAAAATATAAAATTTATGTATGAATTAAAAAAACAATTCATTTCATCGATTCATTCTGTGAGTAGTACTAAAATGAAATATATTTTGCCACTTGATACAGCAAAATTTATATTAATTCTTAAATGTCATGTATTTCATATAAATAACATATTTTGAATAATAAAAATAAAAATTCATTATTAAGTTACTTACTCATCTTTACATTTACTAATTTACTTATTTTATATATGTCCATGTCTATTATTTAAAAAAAAATTATTTCATCTAATCTAATTATTTAATTTTTTTTTAATAATTATTGTTTTTATTTGTTTAAAATTAAAAGTATTGCTTTATAATAAGTTTTTTGAAAAGAAAAAATATTATGTGTAGAATTCAAAAATAAGACATCATCATTTGAGTAAGATTAAAGAGTAGTGTTAGAGTCATACTTTTTATCAATAACATTGAACCTATAAGAAAGTAGTTTTAAAGTTAAGTTAAAATTAGATTTTTTTAATTTTTTTAATGTAAATTATTTTTTTTAAATCAATTTATTTTTTTTAATGTCAATAAAATTTATGAAATTTAATATATATATATATATATATATATATATATATATATATTATATATCTATTATATAGCCATTTATTTATTAAAATTGTTGTTTCTGTGCTGACGCACGGGTTACAAACTAGTTAGTTTTAAAGTAGAGTATTTAGATTCTTTTATTTAAACGTGATATATAAGAAGAAAAAGATCACTAGATGAAACCATTTTAGTAAACTGAAGTTAGTGGCTTTAGACTACAAAGTTGTGGTTGATTTTCTTTCATTTATTTTTTATACACTATTTCTATTGATGTAAAGTCAATTTCAACTTTTATATCATTAATAACATATTATGCATTTTATATCATTAATAACATATTATGCATATGATTAATCATAATATATTTATTTATGTAAAATATTTTTTTACTATCATCCGTGCATAAAATTTAAACTTTTTTAATTCGAGGTTTAGTGGTTGATATAACTTAATTTATTTATCATTTCGTGGTCAAACAATAGCATATAATCCATTCAAAATAAAAGTAAAAATGTAATTGTAATTAAGTAATTATTAAATTGTACGCGTATTTATTTTTTCAATGTCAAAGGCAGGCATTTTGATTTATGTTATAAAAGCATGTTCTATTTCTATTATTTAAAATTTGTATTGATTTTATTTGTTAATAAAGAGAAAGAAAAAAAAAAACTTTTAGAGTGAACAATTATTATATAAATAAAAACATGATATTGTTACAAAAAAATGAAAATAAACGGGTCTAAAAATAAATAAATAAAAGATTTCATCTAAGAAAATATTATTTTCATCCTGCTTCATCCCAAGTGTTAATTGCTTGAATTAAACACTCAGCAACAAATAACAAACATATCAAAGGTTAGAATCTCAAAGGTTAGAAGAGGTTTGTTTTAAGGGATAAAAAATAAATTATGAATAATGAGAGCAACACATTCTTTTTAACATTTTTTATTTAATTGTTTAAAATTCATATAAGATTCGTCAAATTCGTACAAGACTCTAACAAATTTTAATAGTTTTTCCAAAAAAGAAAATAGTTATAAAATGTGTCATCTCTTTTAAACATGATTGAATTATATTGTATTAATACTAATTTGTTAAAAAAATAATTTGAGTAGTTGAGGAATGTTGGAACAACAATTATGTATGTTGAAGGGTGAATCAAATAGAATTGATTCAACATTTTATTTTTTGATTGTCCTATTTTTAGTTGGATTTGGATATATATTTTTGAACGACTAGAGATTAAAAGTGATTTTCTTAGGGAGGCTTCTCATTATGTTAGATAATTTGAAGAGCTAGTTTTTTTATTATAGTTTGTATAGGAAGGTGGGGGGATGGGAGTGAGATCTTTTTAGTTTGATAAATGGTTGGGGGTTGGAGTCTTGTGCGAGCATTTTGATAGGTTGTTTGTTTTAGTGGTGAAATAACTTTGTTTTTTAGGAAGAAAATCTTGTTTTTGAATGTACCACTTTCTTGAAAACTTTTATTTTGTAGAAAAATGTATCTAATAGGTGGATATGAAAACATACCCATGAAGATGTCTATTCAGTCAAAATGACTTATCATTTGTTGGCGGATGAATCAAACATGGTTGACAATTTATATGACATCATTTAGAATAAAATAGTAACACTCAAATTGTCTTTTTTCGTGAAAATTTTCTATCAATAGACTTCCTACTAAAGATAATTTAAGTAATCGAGGAATGTTAGAGCAAGAGTCAATTATATGTGTTGGAGGGTGTGATCGAATAAAATCGGTTCAATATTTATTCTTAGATTGCTCTATTTTTTATTGAATTTGGACATATATTTTGGTATGACCAGGTATTCAAAGTGATTTTCATATGGAGACTTCTCAATATATTAGACAATTTGAAGGACTAACTTTTAGTGACAAGAAAATGTGACAAAAGCTTCTAATTATTTGGTTTGCAAGTATTTAGGTTATATAGAGAGTTCGTAATGAGATGGTATTTAAACAATGCAACATAGCATCGACGAATTTATTGAAACGTAACAAAATATTCTTTTAGTGGTGGATCAAAACTAAAATAAATAGTTTTAATTATAATTTCAATCTCTAGTGGCAAAATTCAGAGTATGATTTAATGCTAATGTGTAATTTATCCTTGGTTCACTTTCTTTTTAACATTTAGTGTGATTGAGTTAAATCTTGAGTAAAAATATTTAATTGCTTTTTTGGGTAAAACAAATTATGCTTTCCATTTGTGATAAGTATACTCTTCTTTTCAATTAGGGCACCAATGTTTTGTAAAAAAACTACTACGGCACCAATGGTTTGTAAAAAAAGAAACAAAATACACCACCAATTTCACACATGATACACATTGGATTCATAAAAATAATAGAATGAAATAAATTTAAACTTTTCTACAAGCATAAAATAAATTTAATTAAGAACGTTACAAATATAATATATCGTTTTATATTTTTTTTATTAAAATATAAAAATATTAGTTTTTTTTTAATGTACCAAAAAACTTTTATTTTTTACAGAAAATCAACTTTTATTTCTACTCTACCTATATTTACAGAAACATTCAAACACTAATTTTATTCTTTTTTATTTAATTCAATTGGACTCCCATATTATAAAATTAACTACTATCCAAAAATAACATTAAATTTACCTGTCAATATTCACATTAGAGCTTTCGATCCTTTGTAATGCAATCAAATAATCAACTGTGTCAGCTATTTTTGTCATACACAAGAGCATATGAGAACATGATGCGAACTTAAATCTGGATAATCAAAATATCTTATTTTTCAATCCTAAGACATCATTTTCACCCCAATATTCAGAACAAAAACTAAAAGTTGCGAATACAATATTTTAACTTTTTTCCTCAGAGTAACTATGTACATATGCGTCTAACAGACAAGACATTGCACATAAACAAGAGGGTATGACCTTATCAAACCAGTGTTGCCAATTGTGGATCACAGAAGATGGCGGTTTGTTTAAATTTCGCTACGCTATAGTGTGCAATAGCGGTGATTTGACAACAGTTTGTACTAAATAGCATATTGCAGAGCAACACCGTTGTTCAAATTCCGATATAGCACAGCTGTAACAACTATTTGACATCACTGTATCAAACCTTCAGAGGACCTGCATTTACTGGCTTCTGATGGAATCTTGCAATTGGCATCCCGTCGGTATCATCGTTCCCAGCTTTCCCGGCTCTCCACGAACGATCCTTTTTCCTTTGAGGCTTTTTATGGTGCTTCTGAGATTCCTTAGACTTCTTAACCGCAACTTTGTTTGAAGCAAGCCCATTAGCGATGTCAAATGAACTGAGGTCGTCCAATACGTGTTCAAGTTTTGGTGCAAGTTCAGTCTCAACATCTGAAGAATCTTCAATACCAGATGAATCTGACTCATGCAAACCAACTTGGTCATGTTCATTGGGATCTTCTGAAGCTAATTCCTGATTTGACACATCAGGGGGCATTTCATAATGAGGCAGCTTCCCATCAATGTAATCTTTCAGTATCTGACGAGCTGCTCTGGTTTCATCTGGCAGTCCACTAGAAGCAACATGTCCACGAGAAGCACAATATGTTCTCAAAAGTTCAGATGCTAGAGGGGGGCGGGATTGGGACTCGTATGACTTAGGTTTAGGAAGACTAATCTTATAGATCTCTTCTAGGGCATGTCTCGGGACTCTATTGGCTACAACTTGGACAGATGCCCGGTGTTCGGTCATTCTATCAATAGGCAACACTCCACAGGCAATCATCTCATATCTTGAGCTGGAGAAAGACGGAAAAACTAATCCAGGACAATCACAAAGGGTCAACTTTTCGGAAATAATTAATGTCTGAAAGTGCTTTGTTTTTCCTGGGGTAGAGGTGACACCAGTTCGTTTTTGACCAACCAGAGCATTGATAGTTGAACTTTTCCCTAC
>NC_021165.2:61744509-61747283 GCF_000331145.2 Cicer arietinum | reverse complement strand
ATTAGGGTATCCAACAAACCCCACAACTACGTGACTTGACGACGAACTAACAGAAGCATTTTCACCTGAGGATTTAATGGAGGATGAGCCTGAATTTCTTCTCATGTCTGCTATGTCTTCTGCCTCTGATTGCAGGCGAGATAAGAGCTCATCCCTTCCATATATCTTTGTGTCTGCATTATTTGCGCTCCCCATGTTATCAGCCTGTGACGAACCAAGCTTTTTGCCTTCCAAAACTGCAGTAGCAGCTTTAGCTGACCAGAAGATGAAGAGAATATCGTGAGCACGGAAGTATTCTGCCCATTTCTCTCTGCAGGAGCACACAGAAGAAAAACAGAGGATTAATAATAACAATATTAGAAAGATTAAAATTCATAGGCAATGATTTGAAACAAAATGAACCTAAAAACAGATATTCAAACCTAACAGAAGCAGGTAAAAGATCTGCCTTATTAACCAAAAGCAATGTGCGTTTATGCACATCAACCTCTTTTGCATAAGCCTGTTCCAAAATTAAAGCAAAATGGGTCATGCTTGGCACACACAAGAGAATGATTGGCGTGAGAAAATTATTATTCAAACAAAATACTAAAAAATGTCCAAAGTTGTCTACACAGATTACACACATGATATGGTCTAGTTCATATGTCAGTAAGGAAGAGAGAGAGAGAGAGAGAGAGAGAGAGAGAGAGAGAGAGAGAGATCTTACCTCAAGGTCAGGACAGCGATAGAACAGTGGATCTCGTGAATCAACAACCATAACAAGCTGTAAGAAAAAGTGAGAAAATGAGACCAGTCTTCAATATTTCTTGCACTTGGATACAATACAGAGCATATATCATATAGAAAATTACAACACTATGGATATTTCTACAGAAGTACAAAACCACAGCTGGTACAAACAAAGATATCAACTAACCAAATGCTTTCATAATATATAGCCTTTTTTAACAGAATAAAAAATTGAATGTTTATTTGGGGAGCGACAAAAAATAGGCTTTTATCCATAGTCAACCAGAGCATCTATTTCCTTTTTGTTTCATGAAGTTAAAAAAATGAAATTGCTTTCAGGCTCATGATGCAGGTCCAAAAAACGGAAAATCAATAGGCTTTCTCCACTCTTTTTTGTTCGAACTAGAAGGAAACTAAAAACAAGGCAGCTAGAAATTTCATCAGTGTAATCAATACAGTTAAACAGGAAACAATAACGAAAGGGGTGTCCCTAATATGCACCCAAAAAAAGACTAAAAGAGGTTTAATGGTTGATCTCTTGAATTTTATCTGCTATAGCACTATCACCAAGTACTATATTGTGCAAATGACATGAGGGGAAGTGAGACAGGACACGACATGAGGGGAAGTGAGACAGGACACGACATGAGGGGAAGTGAGACAGGACACACCAACAGAAAAGCAATACGTATAAAGATAAAACCTTAATACTTCAACAAAAAGACTTTGTATTATAATCCAAGAAAAACCCGTGGATACCAAAACAGGCTGCTAGTAGTCATTCACAAAACTGGGAACCATGTCTAACATTATTATTATTATATTACATATGATATATAAGCAAACTCCCATCATCAAAAGCTACATAAAATGGATGCACCATCATTCCAAAGGCAAAAGTAGATATTTCTAGGTAAAACTTTGAAGGGCACACCGACTTACCAAATCACTGCGCTCAACAACCCGCCAGAGCTGCCTCCAGATGTCAAGATTTTTTTCAAATGGAGTAAGGACAAGCTTCTTATTTTCCTCAAGTCTGAAAAAGCATCACCATACCATCAATACAAAAATTTAAAACATCTACAAAGCTTTTAAACCCTGCAAATACATCACATAACAGAAACCATTGTACATAATAGCCAGTGGCTTTTATATCTGTATTACAACTTGTAATCTAACCTGGCTAGGCTGCGACGCCAGGTTAAAAAGTGTTGTGTTTCATTAGCATGAAGCTCCTCAGGGGACATGTCAGCACTCCATCGTGGCCTGAAAGAGAAACAAATGAATCACTCAATCAAAAAATTGAAGCTCTGTTTGGGTTAAAGGGGAACAGAGGGAAAGGGAGGGATTATTTTAAATTTTAGTTGCTTGGTTCAATGTTGGAGGGTAGTGAAGGAGAAGAGAGGAGGGTAAGTTTGATGTAGATAATAATTGTTTAAGATTTGGATTTTAGAATCGCTCCCTAGGTAGTTAATACCAGATAGCGGTGCGTCGCGGCCAACCCAAAAGTGGGATAGCGGGATAGCACATTCCAGGTTGGACAAATTACATGAATAATACTATGTAGACCTATATTTAATGCAAAATTAACAAATGCCTCAAAACTCTGAAACATTCATAATTAGCAATAAAAATTCACAAGTCTTACTCTTAGTCAAAACATGCATTGAAATACAAACAAAAGTGAAGGAAATAAAGATGCATATTGAAGAATTTTAACACATAAATAAAATAACTAAATATTAAAAGTCAGATGCATGTTCTAGCATAGGAATCAAAGATAAGCATCATCTTCATTAACATACTATCCTTCCTCTTCTTCCTAGGTGAAAGTAGAAACAACAAAATAGAGAAGGTAGTGGGATCTCGTTGGAAAACACTAGAACTAACTACACTGGGATAGCGGGATCTCATTCAAATCTTGTTCCACACTGTAGCGGACAGCGCCGGTGCGGTTAGGCATTGCACCGCACCGGGATAGCAGGATCTCACCAGGAAACGCTGGGATTAACTACCAAGATCGTTCCATAAAATACCCCCCC
>NC_021165.2:61701527-61743723 GCF_000331145.2 Cicer arietinum | reverse complement strand
CAGGAAAAGGCGGGAATAAACACCAAAAACATTCCAAAAAAACCCCCCCCCCCCCCCCCCCCTCATTTCCACATCGAACTAATCACAACACATATAAAATACCTCCCCCTCCCCTTCCCTTCATTAAAATATTTCCATTCCTCTCAGTTGAACCAAACAGACCCCAAAAGTATGTTTGAATTGATGGTATATAATAGAATAGAGTACAATGAAATGGAGAAAAGATTCATTTTTAAAATCTATCTAGCATATTCAACTTCGTTCTACTCTTTCAACCTATACCACCAATATAATATTTTTATCGTGGAATCAATGGGAATTAAATGAAACAAAATAACATCCATTTTAAAATTCAACTAGACTATTCAATTTCATTACACTCTATAACACCAAATATAAAAACATACCATAAAGAAAATTTTATCATAGAAGAAAAAAAAATAAAAAATACCTGCGTGGAACTCGAAGACTACTAGCATGCAGCTCCTCTTCAATCTTCTGCTGCATCTTAATTTCTTCAGGCGTCAAACCATCAAAACCACTACCAGAACCAGGATCCCTAATTTCACACAACAAAAAAAACACATCACAAAAAATAACATTCACAAAATTGCACACAAAGCTAGGTTTCAGAAAAAGCGATAATTCGAGAAGAAAAATAAAAGATAAATCGATTATTTATTGGAAAATCGATAGTTACAGATTGATGTGGGTGGTGGGAGGAGCGAGGGAGATATCAAGGAGTTGTTGTTCATCATCTTCATCAGCTTGTTCGATTATGGCGTCGATATCGGAAACTTCGGTGTATGATTCAAGAAACTTCTTCTTATAGATTCGACCTTTCTCTTTTGTTTGTTGGATCATTTGATTGTGTTGCTTTACTAGGGCTCTGCCTAGCTCTGTCTTTTGGTTCTTTCCCATTTTTGAAACCCTTACAGAGAACCGTCGAGACAAATATGGTGGAATGCTTTTTTTTTTCTTTCTGTTTCCTTTTGCTTTTTGTATCCGTAGGGATGAGCCACCACCGTCTAGTTTTTTATTTCAGTTAGGGTTTTGCAATTTTATTTTGATTTGGCTTGTGTGTGTTTTTTCCCACGCGGCTAATATGTAATAGATTTTTTTGACAGAACTAATTTGTAATACCTAAAATTAATGGAACACAATAAGATTACTCATATAATAAAACATTAAAACCTCTTCTGATTTCAGGTGATTTTATGCATCTTTTATTTTAATAACGGCCCTAAAAATTTGGGATGAATACACAAAAATAATTGATTTGTAACACAAATTGTCTCAAAATAAATAAATATTTTTTTTATTATATTCTTTATTTTGGTGTGTTTTTATGATATTGATAATGCATCAATACTTATTGCATAATTTAGTAAAATTAATATTGTGTCTTTCATTTATATATTTTTTTATTATAAATTAAATGATCAAATAATTTAATTATTATTAAATGAAATAATTAGTTGTTAATTTTAATAGAGGATCAATTAACTTCACCATTTATCTATCACTCCAACTATTCCAAACAACCTTGTGACTTTCTTAAAAATTTAAGTGTATGAAATTGGCAAATTCTATAGAATTAAATAAGGTCTTGTATTTCAATTTTATGAATAAAAAAATATGGTTAGGAGATATATCCCACTAAAATTTTGATCAATTAAATTTTTCAACGAAGATTAATTATTAATAAAGTCAATAAATATTTCATAATAATAATATAGTTACCAAAAATAATTTACTTTTTTCTCAAAACTCTTTAAATTAATATTCTTTTATTTACTCATTTATCATAAGTTGTTTTTAACGTGTTTATAAAACTTTATGAAATATTGTATATAGAGAAAAAAGTTTTAAAAAAACTATTCAACTACCTTCATTACACAACTCAATTATTGTTGATATAAACACTAAAAAATGTTAGAGAAAAGATTCACTAACAATGAAGGATATCACGTTAGTTGTCTCCCATTTTTTCAAGTCAAACTATGACTATTGAAAAGATAAAAGTAGAAACCTAGGAAATAATGCAAAAAAGGGTGTATACTTTACTTACTAAACTAGACGATACCGATTTTTCTATCGACGTATCTAATGTATGTGAAAAAGAGGAAAGTCAAGAAAGCAGGTTCCAAAGAAGGGAACCAGAGAAAAGAAAGATGTGAAGGACAAGAGTCCTGTGTCAGTCACTAGTTTCAGCAATTAAGTTGAGAGAAAAAGAATGACTAGTTTCATTATCTTGATTGATAAACTAACTAGACTCCTATATCATTCTCATCTTCTGTTCCAATTTCTTCAAAGAAAAACACAGGCAATAAGAAAATACCTTTCAACTTGACAATAGCAATGTAATGGAAGGCAATGGCACTCTAAAAGTAGTACATTTTAACATAAATATACCGCATTATCACATAACTCACAACAACAAATATGCATAATTACAACAGATGTATGTAACCACCTGACAAATCACATGATCATGAAAACCCAAGCCAATCTCAACAATCAAACCACATCAGCGTCTTGGTGGATGAAGGGAACATGTACATTCCGGTTGCAACGCCTCAACTCTTTGCCTCATGCATTACATATGTTACAGACAAATTTCACATGAGGACCTCAATGGAGAATGAAGTAGTTTCTCAATACTTAAAAGTTACCCAACTTCAGGTTGTGGAACAGATTTAGTAAGATTCCCATCCCCTCCTTCATTGAGCTTAGGTTTATCCCTTGTAGGCTTTTGCATGCTTCGCGTCCCTTTCACATTAGTTCTAGTAGGATATTTGGCCGTTTGAGCTGCGGAACCAACCCCTGCTAAAACACATGATAAAATAAACTTAGAAATGGCATGTTCCTTCAGTCTACCACAACATTCATCAGGATTAGGCAATATCATATTTCTTATCCCGCTACCTTATTAGGAAACTATCATCTGCAAATTTAGTACAATCAGAAGGTAATTAAATAAACGGATCTGGTTCCTCTAAAGTAAATAACTCACTTGAGAAAATAAAGTGAGTAATATCATAATCAACCATCAACCATTATAAACAAATCAATCATTGATATTAAATGCACATATATAACCAATCATTGGTGGTTACAATGTCAGCCATTGATTTACTCACTTTAGAGGAGACAAATCATAAATAAACTGTCTAATCAAAATTGGAGACTAATTTCTTGAGGTGGATTAGAAAATATAAGTGATCATGTTCTATGTTAAGCAAACTTCAATGAGGTTATGTTATGCACTTGCTGAGGTGATAATCTTATTACATAAGGATAATGCAAAGGAAGAGAACAAACTCACCGTTGTTAGGAAGAGATAATCGCTTTTTTGCCTGTTTATCTGCCTGCGAATTTCTCTCCTTAGGATTACTTTGAGATCTTTGATTTCTAGACTTTGAGTTGGTTTCTTCAACGGGATTTTGAACATTTGCATCAGATTTTGGTTTAACAGATTGTGTGTTCGATGTCTCAATCAAACCTGCTGACTTGCTAGGGGAAGAAGAATCACAGCCATCAGAGAAGGAAGGACCGGATTTGTGACTTGCAACGATTGGATGAATATTTGGCAGAACTGATTTCACAGTGGTAGACCTGAACTGAGGTCTGACGCCGTTCCTACCATCCATGACATCATTTTCGTCTACCTTTACTCCGTCCTTCATATTAATGTCAAGAAAACGATTCTCCCAAGGACGTACAGCCATCCATCTTTCCAACCAATTCCAACCCCAACTACTTTTATCGGGTTCAAAGCCAGAAGAAACAGCCTGCTGCCTTGAGCCTGCCTGCCACTGCAAAGAGGAAAAGGGAAAGGAAATTTTTTACGACCAAGCTCGTGGTCTGAAAAGATAAACCAAAGGAAAAAAACTTGTACAAAGATAAAAAGGGAATAAAAATTATGGTGACAATGATATTAAAATTCAGTTTGACAAAATGTGTCTCAAACATTCAGTTTTCTTTGTAATCCCCCTTCATAGTTTGCAAAGAAAATAATTTGGGAAAACTTTTGTCTTATCATGTACTAGTACAACAATACACTTGGAAATTATAGTCAATCGCCAACAAAGTGACTAATATGACTAAGGTTTTTCACTTTCATGTATCGTTTTAGAATTTCATCAACTTTGGGGACCAAATTATCCGACTACTAAAATTTTAGAGAATAAAATGGTGCTCTATCTCTACACTATAAGCTTCACAAATATCATGATTTTCCTTATATAAATATGATAGGATCTTATCGTATCGTTCTTGGTTAAAACAGAAGCATCCAGAATTACTGCAAGTGAAGGATGCATCTGAAGTTCATTTATAGATTTATTGACAAGAATTTGCATGAGGGGCCAATATAGTTGCACCACGGTTTTCATTACATAGCAGTGAATTATTAGGATTATGAAATAAGATCTCAATAGCATCTTGTTTCCATAAACCGAAGCTTCCTGTGATAATGCTAATAACTTGCCCTTCATCCCTTTTACACAATTGGAAAATAACTAATATATTTTACTGTATAGGATTGATCGCCATCAAAGGATGAGGAAACTCTAGGGCAGAAGTTCTGTGTTGTACTTCTAGGACTTTCTTAACTATTGATAATATCAAGTAACTTTATTATTTTATCCTATCATGATAACTAATTACAAGCAATAAAAATCCTAGGTTGGACCAAAACAGAATCTAGAAATCAAAATTAACCAATCCCATCTTGTTTGATATTTGCAATTTCAGATTGAACTACAAATATTTACATAAGTAATCACTTATATCTCACGGTGGAGAATAGCAATCAAGGACCTTATGAGAAGGATTAATGATACTACATATATACTAGAATAGCAATTAGTCAAACAAGTTGCAGAAAGATTAAACAATGTATAATGCCTGCTCTTGTAAATTGTAATTCAAAAAGATGCAATCGGAAATTTACCTGATTCGCTAGAGCATATGCCATGGCTCTCTCACGTTTTGCTGCAGCCTCCTGCCTCTTTAATATTTTGGCTTGAATTTCTTCAACAGAACCCACACTGTCACACCAACCTTCCTGTACCAAACAAGTGCACCAAATACACAGCCTAAGTTGATGCTCACTATTATTAATATTATGTTAACGGGAGCCTTCAAAATTTGTTTGAAAAGAAGAGCAGTGCATAACTATTGAATACCTCTTACATCAAATTTATGAAGCTTGACTTTTCAATACTTATCTCCCCAGGATTGGGAAATAGATAAGAAAAAGGGAAATAATGATGAAAGCGACAAATATGCTCCATATTAATAAAACAAAGTAACTTTGGGAATGGTACTGCTTACTTCAATTTCTCGAACATGAGCTTCATTTACAAGCTGTTGCTGAAGTTTTTGTTGTTCTGTTTGAGTTTCCAACGACAAGCGAACACGCCGTGCCCGAACACGAGCCTGAACCCTCACCAAAGCTTGCATACAACGGAGAGTTATTGCAGCTTGTTTTCTTACTGCATGACCTCTTACAAGGGCCTGAAGCCGTACCAATCCTTTCAAAGCTCGTAGTGCTCTTCTGGCCTAATACATAGAATAGTCCCAGATTTGTTGAGTTTCGTTGCCTTGTTGACAATTTTCCCATTGATAAAAGTAATACAAAGAAAACCATAGCATACAAAACAAAGAACAAGATATCCTATTCAAGTATAAAGAGGGAGAAAAAAGGTACATGCTATCAAATAAATACAGCAAGTAATCCTCAAAATGCTGTGACTAATTAAACCAAAATGAAAAGATAAATTACGAGAAATCCTCGAAATGCTGTTTGAATGCATATTGCAGCCCATTCTTCTCTCGAGATTTGAGGATTATGTGCAGCATTTTGTACTTGTTGTGAAGTAGACGGAGAATAATGTGCATCAAGGTTTGATTGGGGATTTGCATGATCTGCATCTCCAATAGGTGCAGCACCATCATCATGATCAAACTCATTTTGAAGTTTGCTACTGTCAATTTCGATTGAGTGCTTTCTCCGATGGCGAAACTTGCTAGCCTTCTGATGATTAAAAAATCAAATATTATTTATTTTTGAAAAAACATGTTTTTATGCTATGTAAATCATATATTAGCTAGAAAGAAGAAGTTTGTCAAGCAATGCATACAATAACTTCGACATTAATAGTTTAACAATATGGAAAGTGGAAGTATCATTCATAAATTAATGACAACTTGTAAGGCATTTCCAAATCTTTCCCACCATTCAAAATCACAAATAAAAGAAGAACCAATGCAGAGAGAGAGCTGTACTCACATTTCCATCCTTCTCCGAGGACTCAGACTTTTCTGATTTCTTTAGACCAACCAATGCTCTAATCCACTTCCCTGGGACACCCATTATGTCGTTCACTTTATCTCAATCTAGCATTAACCTGGCAATTTTCTGCCCAAGTAAGTGTCAAAGTATGAAGCAAATAGCAAAGGATCAACACAAGAACATGCTTAACTGACAAAAACTATTTAAAAGTTACAAGTGATTCAGATAAGTCATTGTACTTGGTCTTCTACTAGTGATCTTCATAGACTATACTGGTTGTGAATTATGATTGCTCTGTTTTCTTGGTTTCCTAAATGCTAGAGTTCACTAGATGAGTTTCTAGAACATGAATCTTTTAACAATTCTAAATTTCTAAGAAATGAGGAACCACAAAGTTAATCAATGCTCAACCCTAAATTCACTGAAGTTGTACAGAGTATAGGATAAGAACTTGAGCTCACATAGTTATTAAACATATAAATGGCTTTAAATTACGATCCACAGCTGCAATTGTGGCTGCAATCTAAAGGATTTTGAAGTGTTGCAACGGTTTCTCAACCGCAATCTCAACTGTATCAATGCACTTTCTCCATTATAAAGGTTAGAAGTTTCTTTTTATAAGCATAAAGATATAAGTGTAACTGCAACAGCAATTTAAAACCAGACATAAGGTGAAATCTCGAGTTAAAAGCAAACCCCTACAAGGCAAACCCAAGAGAATTCCAAACTCCAAAGTACCAAAACAAAAACATTAATATTTCCACATGGAAGCAAACAAAGACCAAACACTAAAAAAGAAACTCCCTCAGTTCACAAACTATAAACCAGTACCAAATTCAACAAGATGTGCATAGAAACTGTCTCCACAAAAAACATGGCAAAAATGTCATTTCAACTAATGTAGAGTTAATTGCATACCATACATGAATCATTGTTCATAAAATCAGGAACAAACCTTCCTAAAAAGCAATAGATCTCACAACAATTGAGAAAATGGCAAGTAAATGAATAATACAATAACAGTTGTAATAATGATTAACCAAATATTTTGACAACCTCCCTTTTCTAAATCAACTCGTTGTTAACAAACTCAGCTGCTGAAGAAAAATAAAACCTTAGAAAAACACAATTTCAAAAGTATGTGAATTGACCGATACTTAAAAAAAAGTTTGAAACTTTTGTGGAAGAAAAAAAAAGCAACACACATGGGGAGGAAAAAAATGCAGATCCAGAAATGAGAAAGTTGAAGCTGAATTCACCTGAAATACTGAAATTGATGCGACAGAGAAAGTATGAAAGAAAAAGAGAGATATAAGAGAAAGAGGTAAATCAAAAGCAGGAGAAGATACCTTTTACTTTTAGTAGCAGTTGATTCATAACTCACTCACTGAGTCAAATACCGAGTTCCACTCATCCGAATTCTGCAGCTTTGAGTTGACACTGTTTCCAACCTATCTCTCTTTCTATTTTAACACTATTTTTCTATGGGATTTTGTCCTCTTTCTATTTTGTGGTTTTGATAATTAATTAATAAATTTATATTAATTTAATATGCTTTTGTTAGTCTTAAATTGTTGATTATTACTTACTCCGTCGTATTATATTGTATCAGGTGAGATCTGTAAAGGTTTTCATTTACTCCGGCGTATTATAATCAGAGAGAAGTTGAGATATAATTAATAAAAGTATAGTCGTAATAAAATTTAATTAAAATTCATTCGTAATATGAAGAGATGTATAATATAAAAAATATTTTATTCGTAATATGAAAAGATATATAAATTGATAGTGGACAGAGTTGAAGGAAAAAACAAACAAGGGAACGGCAAGAGAAATCTAACGTGCGTTTGAGGTTAATAAGGACTCCTAAGATGCATTACTTATTAACAAATAAAATTAATACTATTTTTATAATTTTCGAAAATATAATCTATTGGTAAGAGTTGAGACATTCAAGAAATTAAATGTAAAATACCTGGAAAATATAATCTTATACATAGTAAGAGTTGTGTACATTTTCTTAGATGTTTTTAACTTAACACTTAAATAAAATGCATCTAATTTTTATTTTTTTCTAAAAAATTATTTTTATTTTTCACGGAATAAAATAGTTAAAACAAGGAAATTGTCGTTTAACAAAAGAAAGGAATTGTCGTTTTTTTCTTCTACGAAACAAAGGAATTGTCGTTGTCAGGTCCCTTAATCGTGAGGGACATGGGCCATGGGGCTGGTCTCGTCAATCACGGGGACTTAGATATATCAAACTAAACCAAACCCCATCTTCATTTTATTCGATTAGTTAATTCATTCTTATTTTAGTTATGAAGAAAACAAATATAGCATATACCATTAGGTTTCTTCTTTCGTTAATATGTAAGTTTCAAGCATTACTGCAAAAGGTGGTTTGAAATCAAGCTTAATTACACCATTCATTTTGTTGTGACGTGTGCCATAACAATTATTTTAATTTTGGTACAAAAACAATGTAAAAAAATTTATACATTTAGTACACTATAATTAATTGTGTATAATTTTATAAATAATTATAAAAATCATCAAATATTAATAATGAATTATCGATTGTGATTGAATAATATAAAAGTTATTTATATGATAAAATATTTGAATTAAATTTTAATTAACAATAATTTATTTATTATGAAGAATGAGGAAATTATATAGAAGTTTGAAAAACATGTCATCCATCGTCATACAATTACGTTGTGTTGTATGCGAAGTGAATTGATGTTCTTAGTAAAAAAGTAAAACATAAAAGTATGATGTATCATTGCACTCCATCACACAATGAGAAAAAGGCTTGGTCATGCGAACTAGTTAAAAAAATGCTTGATTAATTATATTATCTCCTCAACTTCTAACAGATTTTTGTTTTGTTATTAAATTACCTTATGATTATTCGCTTGATCCAACACATCACATTACATATTACAAAAACCAATACAAGCACGATCACAACAAAGTTCTACGAAAATGGAGTCTTGCATGCGAGACCATGATTCTGTTCTTGAATCAACTGCAATTAATTTTCCACTAGCGATCAAATTAGTGCACACATTTCTTCTAGGTGCATACATCCTTTTATATTGGAACTATTAAGGAGATTTAAAGGCACTTATGTTGAACTAGTTGAGTGATTTCCGTAGTGATTGACAATATTCATCATCTAAATTGAATCATGTTGTGATCATCCTTGTATGGATGATGCATATGTAGTGTTTTTGTCTTGTCTATAACAACTTAAATTCTCATGCATGTAGGTGTTTTTTGTCATCATATGTAAACTATATTTTATATATTTAAACTTTCAACACTTCAAACTATTTTCTTTTATATAAGTGTTTTCAATAAATTCTTTTCATTCAGTTAGTTTGTGTATGATATTCCTTCATTAATACTAATATTATTTATAATTTTTTCTTATATACCAGCCATATATCAAAGAAAGTGGTTGCGAGAGGATGCGTTCGAAACAATTTACATATAACAAGACAATGTACCATCTCATATTTTAGCCGACTATGAAGAATTTTATTTGACATTCGTTTGACTTGTCAACTACCTAACTCTCGTGATTTGAATGTTTTAGACTTGAGATTTTGTTTCCGTCATTCAACCTTTGTAGTAGAACGAAGTGACTAAGTTAGTTGATGTACTTATCCAAACCGTTAGAACTGTCGATTTGACAAGTCCCCTAATTATTAGCCAAAACTCACATGTTGGAGAGGCCCAAAAAATTTATAATTTAAAATGCCCCCTAAACTTTTGTGGGCTTATTACCCAAAATTTTTATAATTTAAAATGCCCCCTAGTAGAACGAAGTTTTAGATTATGAAAAATAATTTTGACAATTTTTTTTCGAGAAATAATTTTCTTTTATTTTTTCACCGATAAAAAAATTTCGATTTTTTTATAAAAAATTATTTATAATTTTTTTTTCGAGAAAAAAAATTAATTTTTTTCGAAAAAATTAAATTTTGAAAATTTTTCAAGAAAAAATCTCAAAATTATCAAAATATTAGAGGCTTATAAGCCCCATTAAATAATAGGTCGAGATTTTAAAAAAATCATTTTAATAAGGATCTAATATTAGAGGTTTAATAAAAAATATTAAAAGATATAAGAGTTAGGAGTTTTTTTGCCATCTCTACAAACCATGCAAAAAATTTATGATGAATTTTTAAATTCAAACAAAATATTTATGGCACTTTAATCATGTGTGATTGAAACCACGAAAATCAAAAAGTCTAACAATTACTAAATTCCTCGTATGAAAAAAGACGTGTTGCTAAATCAAGGCATACTATCCACTTGACTCAATTGTGGTGAAGAATTAGTTCATGAAATTTCTGAAAATTTACGTAATGTTTGACGAAGGGGTGAATTACTTTCCTTTAGATGCTAATGGACGTTGTTTCATATTGATGTTGTTATGGTGTGAGGGGTACTAGTTGTTTGATACTAGGTGTTGTTTTCTGGTTCAAATGATATCCAATTTTAGTTTTACTTCTTTTGATAGATTATTAACAATATCTTATTCCAAGTGTTATGTCTATATAAAGACACCCGTAACACATTAACTTACATGCCTTTGGCCTCTATAAAGTCTCTTTGGTGCCATTAAGTAGGGATGAGAATAAGTCGAGTCGATCGATAAGGGTCTACGGCTTAGTTATGTTAGGTTCAGATTAGATCAAACTTTTTTCTTAAACAGATAAAATTAATACTTTAAAAAAAATATATTTAGTTAAAAAGTGATATTATATATAAAAATTTATATTAATATAATTTAAAAATTTAAATTAAAATAAATATTATATATAAAAATAAAAATATAATCTTAATATTAATTAAATTATTAGTACCAAACAAAATAAAATATTCTAAAATTAATAAATTATGTCATACAAACCAAAAATTAAACACACCATAACTAAAATAATGTATAATAAATTCATACAAATCAAAAATAAAAATAACAAATATTATTCAAATACATCAATCATCATAGTAATTCATCTGATCATTAGTTTCACTCCCTCCAGCATTATTTGATAGAATATTACCCAACGACAAATGTCTCTCAAAAGTATTATTAATTGGTGTTGGAGACAACATGGTTTAAAATTGCAATTCATCTTCAAATACACCACCACTAGTCGATGTTTTATATATAAGATCAATGTTTTATATATAAATTGCTTTATTTTTCAAAAGCATTATTTTGTTATTAACATCTACAAAATACTAAATAATAAATTATGACATACTTTATATATCAATTAAGGATACATTTACAAATAATATAACAAATCATAATAGAGACTATATATATATATATATATATATAAACTAAAATAAAATTTTAAATGATGTAAAAGTATATAAATTTTTGTACCAACTCAGCTACAATTTTTTGTAATGACTAACAATAAATATTAATATCATTAATTTTAATAATATTTTTTTTAAAATAGTTACTTTAAAATAAATAAGTTTTACATTTGTTTCAAATATTTATTTATCATATATTATGTAAACAACATAATTTTTTATTTTTTTTGGACAAATCTACTAACATTTTGAATGATGAACTTTTTATGTATTTTAAAATTAATATAAAAATATTTATATTTATGATATTACATATTTTATGATTAGATTATTATTATAATTTTTTTTCATAAGTATTATTTTGTTGCTAAAAAAATTACAATTTCTTAATAAAATTATATTTTACTAACATAATAAATCATAATACCGAAAATAACTACAATAAAAAAAATTACACTTCATCAACATTTAAAAAATAACTACATTTTAATTTTACTATAAATTTTATAATTTAAATATTTTACTAGTACAACTTTTTTTAACAAATCTTACTAATATTAAAGTTTAAAAGTAATATTATACCCAATTTCAAAAATAATATATTCTACATTCAAAAATAAAATATTAAGTCTAAAAAAATTTTAAAACCATATAATTTTTTTTTTAATAATAATTATATAAATTAGTAATCTATATTTAAAATGCATTACATATTAACTTGATGTCGGGTAGTGTGTGACTTGAAGCATACAAACAACTAACAACTCTTCGCAATTAACACAGTAACATCACTGTCAAAATAAAAATTATATAATATCCATTAAATAAATAACTTCAAATAAAAAATAACATTAAAAAACAAAATATAAAATAAAAACTTGCCGAAATTCAAGAGAGAAAGTAGAAAGAAAAGTTGAAGAAAAAATATTTGTAGAAAGAAGGTGGAGATAAAATTTAGAGAGAAGGTAAAAATGAAAAATGAGAGGAAAAGTGATATTTATAGGAGAACACTCGGCCTTTGTGGCGACCTAGGCATTCAAAAACGATTACGTTTGTGGCGGCCTTTACCCTCGTAAAAGTGTGATTTTGTTGCTGAAAAAACCCTAACAACGAACCAAAATTTCAATAGAAGTTAGTGGCGACCTAAGCCCTCAAAATGCTCCAACGTTGTGATTTTGTGAGGGCTTAGGCCGCCACAAAATCCTACTGAAAATTTAGTCCATTGTGATGGCTTCTCCATCTGCATTGATTGCTGAATCAAATGTTATCTCATATTGGTTCAACCTGACTGAGGGTTGTCTGGTTCTCCCATAACGTCTTACTGGATATGGGGCTGGATGAGGTTCTGATCTTGGCATCTGATAATGTCCAGCTCAATTGCCACTGACTTGCTAGAGTTGGTTGTGGCCTCCACTTCCAGTC
This sequence comes from Cicer arietinum, assembly GCF_000331145.2. Taxonomy (NCBI): domain Eukaryota; kingdom Viridiplantae; phylum Streptophyta; class Magnoliopsida; order Fabales; family Fabaceae; genus Cicer; species Cicer arietinum. Next base: position 61,730,648 of record NC_021165.2, on the reverse strand, counting down.
CCAACCTTTTGATTCATCCACCAATATGTCTCTGCTTATGAATAATTTCCTCTTGTTTGGATCATACAACTTATAGGCTTCAGCTGAATCATATCCTAACAATATCATTTGTTCAACCCTGTCATCCAACTATCTTATAATTTGGGCATACACATGTTTGAAACATAGTGATTCAAATACTCTTAGGTGACTTACATTTGGTCTCCTTCCATACTAGACTTTTTTAGGTGTCCTTGGGCCAAATCTTTTAGTTGGACACATATTCAATAAGTAGAGTGCAATGGACACTACTTCTCCCCAAAATTTGTGAGACATTTTCTTCCCTTTCACGATGCTTCTAGCCATATTGAGAATAAATATGTTCCTCTTTTCTGCAGTCACATTGTGTTATGGTGTATATGGTGCAATCACTTCATGAATCATTCTCTCTTTTTAACATAATTCATATAACTCATGGTATTGATATGAAGTAGCAATGTCAATTTACAAGGAAGGAGGTTTGAATTGTAAATTCACCTTTTTTAAATTTTCCTGTCAAAATCTTAAGAAAATAACTCAAGAACGATCTTGGTTATGAAAATAAAAATGGCAAACATTCTTGGTTCTAGAAACAGAAAACGAAGAACGTTCTTGATTAGTTAAAATCTTAGTTTTAGTTTATTTATTTAACCTGATAGTCAAAATGACTGAAAGTAAATAGAGATAAGGAAGAGATGCCACACAAATATATATTTTGGTTCACCCAACTTGAGCTACGTTCAATCGTCACAACTGTGAGATTTTCCACTAAGTGTTCAAACAGAGAACGTTCTTGATTTTACACGATTTTTGTTAAGATCAACCTTGATTTGTAACATCAATTTATTTTCACCCAGAAAGGATTCAATCAAGTCACTTATCAATCTTGATAGGATTTTACAATTCACCTTTTAACCATAAAAAAGATTTTTACAAAAATACTCAAACCACAAACAACTCTTATAGTTTTGAGTTTACACAATAATGATTTAAAGAGATTGGTAGAATTTGATTATTCTTAACTCGTGTTTGAGAATAGATTCTTGATAAAAGAATTCAGTAATACAATATGGATATATGAAGATAGATTCAGAACTGATTCTTTTTGCAAATGAGAAGCTTTCAAGTATGTAAGTGTATGTGAATGATGGATTTTCTTAGCACTTTAAGTTCTACATTTTTCTTGAGCTTGGGGTTCCTTTTATAGGTTTCAAGGAGGTTGATGACAGTTATTCTGACCGTTGAAAAGGTGCTTTGTTGTCATGTGTTATACTTGACCAAATACCAGACTTTTAAACTTTGAAAATAACTGTTTTGAACATTATGCGTTTATGCTTCTGTGTTAATTGTCTGATATGTAGCTTCTTATTATTGAATTGGATGATCCTTTGTTTATGCACAAAAACATCCCAGAGATGTGCTTAATGTATTTAGATTAAGAATACCTTTTAATTCGTGCAAAACAGGCTGGAGAATGATGAAATAAGACTGAAGAATGATGTAACAAGGCTGAAGAATGATGTAACAAGGCTGGAGAATGATGATTAGTAAGCTGAAAAATGTTTGTATGATTTTGGACTGATGTCATTATACTTGGAGAATGGTGTTGATCATTCTTGAGATAGTTGTTAATCATTCTAGAGAAATATGTTTGTTGGTTAAGATCAAGTGTAACAGGCTGGAGAATGTATATCAATCTGGAGACTGATGTTACACTATTGGAGAATGATCATTTATCACTTTTGCTTTGAGTTGTGCTCTTTAATCTTTGATCTTTTTGAGTGATTCTTTTGCTTATTTCAGAGCTGTATATTCCTAGTATATGAACTGGAAATCCATTTGTGATTTACAAGAGCTTTCCTTGCATTAAAATCTGATGTGATCTTGCTTGCTAGAAATGACAGAAACATGGAGAACATTATTGGTATTCCAGATTATGTCAAGAGCGTTCTTGGTTCAGTTTTGTTCATTTTTAGATCTTTCTTTGAACTGATTTCTCTTGCATTTTCTTTGTACCTAACTTGAATTATTACACTCAAAAGCACATGTTAAATTAACACATAATTTAGAATCATAATTAGAGTCTTTAATTAACTTATTATTTGTTTACATCAAAACATTAATTTGAGATTTTGCCTCAACATGATATTCACCACCTCCATCTGTCCTAATTACTTTAAGATCATAACCATTTTGTCTTTTTGCCATCAGTTTGAATCCTCTAAACACAACCAACAGTTCACTCTTCTTCTTGATCAGATAGATCCAATTTTTCCTTATAAAATCATCAATAAATGTTACAGAATAATTGCTGCCTCCTATTGAAATTTCTTAAAATGGTCCACATACGTCATAAAAGATTACCTCCATCTTATTTGAGGATTGAGTTGGCACTTCAGCTTTGAATGAGTTTATGTATTGTTTGGCCTAGCAACATTCTTCACACAACTCTTTTTGGTATTTGAATTTCAGAGATTCCTTGCACCATTTCCTTATCTTGCAGCATCTGAAGGCTTCTGAAATTCAAGTGGCCAAACTTTTGATGCCATAACAAGTTTTCACTTCTGACTTCAACATTCAAGCACTGATTCTCACTAATTTGTATTTCAATCTTGAAGGTTATGTTCTTTGAGAATGATGTCTTCAAGTTCAATCTTCTTAAACTATTAAACATCCTCATTTTATTACGCTTCATCTTCATTCAGTATTCTTTTTCCAATAGTTGTCCAAGACTTAGCAGATTATTCTTCATGTTTGGCACATAAAGCACATCACATATAAATGATTGTTTGCCATCTCTCATTTGAATCAGTACCTTACCAACACCTTTAACTGTCACTGTGATATTGCCTGCAAATTTGATCTCTCTTTTCACCTTCTCATAAATGCTTACAAACTACTTCTTAAGCCCAATTATATGATTAGAACAACATGTGCCAATATACCCCAATTATGGACAGTCATCATTTGAATTAATGGTAGCCATTAGCAGTATGTCATCTGAACATGAGTCCTCAGGTGCTATATGAGCTTTGTCGTCCTCTCTTTGTACCTTATTGGAGCTACATTCACATGCAAAGTGCCCCCATTTTTTATGATTATAACATTGAATCCTCTTCTTGTTAAACTTATTATTACCATTTGATTTCTTGTTATGATTATCATTGTTGTTCTGGTTTCTTGAATTTCCAACAGCCCCTTCATCTGAATCGTGCTTCTTGTACCACTTAAATTTTTCCTTTTCTTTCTTGTATTTCACTCCATCTTGATTAAATTTCTTGATGATCTGAGCCTGCAATGCCTGCACTTGATTTGTTGCATTCATTTCTTTTAATCTCAGTTCATGAGCTTCTAGTGATCCTTGCAAGTCTTCCACTTTCAATGTCACAAGGTTATTTGATTCTTCTATGGCCACTACTATGTGATCATACCTTGGAGTCAATGTTCTCATAATCTTCTCAATGATCATCAGTTCATTTACCACTTCACCATTGCTTTGCATTTGGTTGGCAATTTCTTGCACTCTACTGAAGTAATTAGCCACATTTCCATCTTCCTCCACGTGCAACAATTCATATTGCCTTCTTAGGATTTGTAGTTTCACTTTCTTGGTTTTTTCACAACCCGTGTAATATTCAACCAAGATATCTCATGCCTCCTTTGATGTAGATGCCTTTGAAATCATCCAAAAGTTGTTGAAATCCACACTTTGTTGGATGTAAAACAACACCTTGCAATCTATTTTCTTGAAATCTTTGAATGTTGCCTGCTGCCTTTCTGTTGGATTAAGACCTAGTTGTCCATAGCCTTTCTTGGACAATCTCAAACAATTCTTGAGCTCCCTGTAATGATCTCATACATGCAGACCATTTCTCCCAATTTTTTCCATGAAGGATTGGCAAATTAGATGAAAAACTCCCTGATCCATTCATGATTTATTTATGTGTTTCACTCACACTTGTGTTTCCCAATTTTGAACCCCTCACACTTTTCACTCGTGTTTCCCTTAGATTATAACTCAAACTCTTGATACCAATTGTTAGAACATATTGTATAACTAAGAGGAATTGAAATTGAGAATAAGAGAGTAAAACAAAAAATATTCTGGTAAACGAAGATTGATTAGTCACACCCAAGAATGTAATTAGTATTAGAAATTTATATCAAACGGTTTGCTCAGTAACAACTAAAATAGAATTCTAACTTTCTTAACTACTTTTAACTACCCTAAATAACTTGTAACTTCCTCTAACATCATTTGTGAATTACAATTTTATTAACAGAATAAAGACAATTTTTTGACAAGAAAATTATATTTTACATTATTATGTGTATATATATACATTTATCTACTCTTTAAAGGAAATATAAAATCTTTTTCTTTTGTAAAAAATAAATTTTCTTGTCTAATAAAATAATTGACTAAATATGTTTTTAGTCTCTCTAAATATATCAACTTTCATTTTCAGTGTTTCTAAAAAATTCTTTTGAATTATAGTTATTTTAAATTTTATGTTACCAATTTTAGTCTCTATTTTCTTACAAAAGTTTAGGTCGTATATTCCAAACGACTTTTTTGATGACATATTATTAATAAGACTTCAAAATATCATTTATTTAACTATTTAATCTTGAATCTTTATTAATATATGTATAACTTTTAATTAAATATTAAATTGTTAAATTAAATATTAAATAATTAAGTTATTAAGTAAATGGTATTTGAAAGTCTTAATAATGACATGTCATTAAAAAAACTTAATTAAAACATACTACATTAACTTTTTTAAAACGCATGGACTAAAATTAATAACCGAAAATTTAGAAGAATCAAAGTTTGAAAGAATTTTTTAGAGAGATTAGAAATAAAAATTGATATATTTAGAGGACTAAAAACATATTTGAGGTTGAATTTCTTTTATATCACATCTTTATTTAAGCTCTCCATTATACCTTACATTGAAATTTATATACCAAAATCCTCTACTTTTTGACTTAGGTCACAAGGCGGGGATGCGATATGAACTTTTTTTTTTCTCCAACAAGAGGTTTGGGGACAAGATCATCTATTGTCATTTTATTTTTTTAATTTTTTTTATAAAACATAATTAATTGTTAATTTAATAAATAAAAAATAATTAATAAACTAAATTATATTAATAAAATTAAATAAATTACCTTTAATGAAGAAAAACAAAAAAACAAAGTTAATGCGGTTGAACGTTATTGTTGTTGCAAATGACACCATATCAAGAGAAGAAATAAAAGAGAGTTGTTAAAATAATATCGTAAGTTCTTTGTTTTGACACATATACTCAATGTTTGATTTTATTAATATAATTTGGTTATTTATTTATTTTTTATTTATTAAGTTAACAATTAATCATTTGTTATAAAAAATAAAAAATACAACAATGACATCTCCGAAATGCGATATTTTATTCGAGAAACAAAAATATTTTTTGTATTTTCGTCTTGCAACTTGCTGAAAATAAAATAAAAAGTAAATTTTTTAATATATAATATAATAGAGTTTTAAATAAAAGGATAATATAAAAGTAAATTTTTCCATATTTGACCGTAAAATAATAAATAAGTAGAGTTTTATTTTTAAAAAGATGCAATTGGATTAACAATAATTTTAAGAGAACAAATTTGTTATATCAATGCAAACTAATGAGAGAATCTAGCGTTCCTTTAACTTTATGAATACTCCTATATTCGCATGTTTTAAATTTTGTCTTAGATAAAGAATATTGAAGTAAAGATATATTTTTTTAAATAATGAAAATAATTTGTTTTCACATTGTTATTGTTTTATAAACATACACAATTATTAACTTAAAGAATGTCTTATTTCTTTATTAACAAAATAGAATTAACGTATAATTTAAAGAGATGTACTAGCAACACTCTACTTTTAATATTTATTTGAAATTATTGTGGGTTACATTTAGGATATCTCAAATATTTTGGAGTATTTGTTATAAATTTAAAATTTGAGCTCAAAACAATAAAAAATACTAAAACTCAAAAATAATTTTTTTTTTAATTTAAATTATAAATAAGATCATAAACGTGTAAATAACATTAAAACAAAAATTTGTAAATAATATTAAAAATCTGATATATATTTTGTTGTTCCTTTTGACTAAGAAAACAAAATCATTTTGCTCCCTAAGATTTGATTATGCTTATGGATTATGAGTTTTTCTTTTGTTCATAGACCCTACGATGGAGGGTGTGTCTTTACATCTTAATATTTTTAGAGGTTTTGTAACACTTAAAAAAATTATACTTTGTATTGTTAGACTTCTAACATAGACTCAAGATTAGTTCCGGTCTCACCACTTTATAAATAGATCACGCGTAAATTTTTGAGACTCCTATGAATTTCATTTAATAAAAGAGTAAATGTTTAAAATTATTTTTTTGATGTAGTTGTATACAATAATTGAAAGGAATCTAATAGCTTTATGTTTTCTCGATCTTCCTCCTTGCGAAAAAAAAACCAATTAGGCTCAAGATAGTCGACATAGTTTCTCCTTTTCAACAAAAACCTCAACATTCCTTAGATATTCAAGAAGTAGCTGTCGTCAATCCCCCTTAAGGTTAGCTCAACGTAAATGTAGTGGCTACTTTATAGCTTATCCTGATAGTTCTACTTGTAGTGGTCTTGTATGTGATGCAAATGTTAATTTTGTCAGAAGTTTTTATAATAGTGTTGGTTCTTGTTTCAATATACATATACAATCTCTCTTTCAAGAGATTATTTGTATTTTCGAACGTGCGAATCATATAATATTATTTATTCATTCATGTATTTACGGTCAATAAATACATTGATTGATTAGTAAGATTCATTTTTTAGTAGATTGTGGTAAAATTATTGATTTAAATATTATTTTTGCTACAAAATAAATGGTATTTATCCACCTCATTTGATTTTATAATTTATTCATTTTTTATTAAAAAAGAAAATAATATTAGTAAGACTACTCAATTTTAAAAAGGGAAAATTTAATATCCCACAAATTTTGCTATTATTTAAAGACTGAGATTAACAAAAGTCATTAATATATTTGTTGAAATTTTAAATATAAAAATATACTATATTAAAAATATATAAAACTTGTGAATTTACTTTTAACTTATTTCACAATGCAATTACAAAATGACTTACATAACAAAGTCATGATTTGTTAAAAATAAACACATAACGAGTTCCAACAGATATCTTTATCAAAATAATTTGACTTCTAAAGTGATTAATTCACCTTAAAAAGTAATAAATAAATAATATATCAACCATCGAACAAAATTTGATATAAAGTCCGATTCCCATAAAAACTGACAAATTTTTCCGTGAGGTTTCCTACCGCTTGGTACGAAGGATCCAGAAACAGAATCACACACGTAAGCCAAACATTCACACATCCAACGGTCCACACCTATCTCTCATCACCAAAACGCGGAGCCAGACTCATACTTCTAGATCCTTCTCCTGTGGGACCCTCAACCATCACGAGCCATCATAGCCGTCCATTAAATCTCATTCCAAATCCAACCACTAGAATAAACATTGCTTGGCCCTTACCGTTTCTTCTCTCTCTCAACTTAGTTCGGATCTTGAACTACTGTTGTTGCTTTCTTCTCCTCCTTATTCTTCTACTTCCTCATCTTCTTGATCGCTTCTTCGAATTAGGGTTTCGATCTGTACGAGATTCTACGAAAATGTTTGGAAGACAACCGAAGAAAAGTGACAGTACTAGGTACTATGAAATCCTTGGTGTTTCAAAGAACGCTTCTCAGGATGATTTGAAGAAAGCTTACAAGAAAGCTGCTATCAAGAATCATCCTGATAAGGGTGGTGATCCTGAGAAGGTTAGGGTTCATCATCTTTTTTTTTAATTAATTTTTTTCCATTTATTTTATTCTTTCTTTATATTAATTTGATTAATTTTTTGGTGTATGGATGATTAATTGATTGTTTCATTTCTTAATTTTGTATTATTTGATTTGATTTTTCGTTGTCTAATAGACGAGAAGGTTTTCGTTGTTGATTTAGGGTTAGGTTTTGTCGAATTTTTTTGGGTATATATTGTGGTTGATTTGATTTATGCACTTCTTTTGATAATTCGTGTTGTTGAGAATTTTGATTGAATTGTATATGAGTTTGAATTTCCCTTTTCAGTTTTGTTGATGTTGTTATTGGTAGTGAGATTGTGAAAACAAGTGAGTGTGAGGAATTATGTGTTGTTATTGAATTGAATTAATGATTATTTAATTTTTAAAATTTTGGGATGTAGTTCAAAGAGCTAGCACAAGCTTATGAGGTTTTGAGTGATCCTGAGAAGCGTGAGATATATGATACATATGGCGAGGATGCTCTTAAGGAAGGAATGGGTGGTGGAGGTGGTGGACATGATCCATTTGACATTTTCTCGTCTTTCTTTGGTGGGAATCATTTTGGAGGAGGTTAGTATATGATTATAATAGTGAATGTTTGTTTTGTGTGATTTGGATTAGTCTTCCTTAATCAATTGTTGTATGGCTTGGTTATCTTAAAGGACTTTTGGCTTGTGTGAACAGGTGGTGGTAGCCGAGGACGAAGGCAGAGACGGGGTGAAGACGTGGTTCATCCTCTTAAGGTCTCTTTGGAGGACCTTTACCTTGGGACATCTAAGAAGCTTTCTCTATCGAGAAATGTCTTGTGCTCAAAGTGCAGTGGGTGAGTATCATAAGAGTTTCCGTTTTGATTAGTTTTTAGGGCAAAATTGCTTATTTTTAGCAGAGTTTTTGATTATGTTCTGTTTTAATTTGAAAGTTAAACTCTATGAAGCATGAGTATTTCTAAAATAGTGAAGTACCCGTACTGAGTATTTATCTGAAACCGGTACTCTGTTTTTTTTGTCAGCATTATTTTATTGCGAGTAGAATTGATGATTTTCTTATATATTAATATATTATTATTATGTGAGTTACTTTGTTGTTGTAAGCGAACACAATTTGTGCCTTTTAAACTTTTATTGCGATTCTTTATCATAAATTGAACAGTTTAACTTATTTAAATTATATAAAAAATATTATGTTTTTAATTGACGTACTTGTGCCTTTATTTTTTATTAAATGTCGTATCTCGTACCAGTAGCCGGTACCTGTACCTATGCATCATAGGTTAAAACACAGAATAAGCTAATTCAAAAACATGCTGGGTTTTGTTATCTGTAATTATTGCTCATATCAGAGACTGGATTACTTACATTAGCTGTTATTTGTAATTATTTACAGCAAAGGTTCTAAGTCTGGGGCTTCCATGAAGTGTGCTGGCTGTCAAGGAACTGGTGTGAAGGTTTCTATTAGGCACCTTGGTCCGTCAATGATTCAGCAAATGCAGCATCCTTGCAATGAATGTAAGGGTACTGGTGAAACTATCAATGATAAAGATCGCTGCCCACAGTGCAAGGGAGAGAAGGTTGTACAAGAGAAGAAAGTACTTGAGGTCCATGTGGAGAAGGGAATGCAGAATTCACAGAAGATTACATTCCCTGGTGAAGCTGATGAAGCAGTATGTTCAGAGCTTTAGTTATATTGACATTGAGTTTCACAGATTATAGAATTTAAATTGACTTTTGAGTTGTTTTTGTTTTGCAGCCAGACACAGTTACTGGAGATATTGTATTTGTGCTTCAGCAGAAAGAACATCCCAAGTTCAAAAGAAAGAGTGAAGACCTTTTTGTCGAGCACACTCTGTCCCTTACTGAGGCTTTATGTGGTTTCCAGTTTGCGCTGACTCACTTGGATGGCCGCCAACTCCTTATCAAATCAAACCCTGGGGAAGTTGTCAAGCCTGGTATTTAAATGATTCTCATCTATCATGCCCGTCTCTCAGTTTTGTTGTCTCATTATAATGACAATTTTATGATTAATTACAAAAAATGATAATTTTTTTTTGCTTGTTATACATGCAGATTCATTTAAGGCTATTAACGATGAGGGAATGCCCATGTACCAGAGGCCATTCATGAAGGGCAAGCTTTACATCCACTTTACAGTGGAGTTCCCTGAGACTCTTAGTCTTGACCAGGTGAAGGGTTTGGAAGCTGTTTTGCCAGCTAAACCTTCATCGCAGTTGACAGATATGGAGCTGGACGAGTGTGAGGAAACTACACTTCATGATGTCAATATGGAAGAGGAGACGAGGAGGAAGCAGCATCAGCAACAGCAAGAGGCATATGATGAGGACGATGATATGCCTGGTGGGGCACAGAGGGTACAGTGTGCCCAGCAGTAATGACTTCTGTAGCAGAAGACAGAAGTAGTATCAGAAATGATGATGATTATGATAATGATACTGTTTTTTAACCGTAGTGTGGACCAAAAACGTAAGTAGTGTTTGATCTATGTTTTTGAGAGTGTGAACACTTTACTGCTTTCAATTTATTGTCGATGGGATAACTTCCATTTTGACATCCTAAATGCATGATATAATTTGGTATTTTTAAATCACATGGCCATGTTTGGATTAAGGTTATATTAATAGGCTTACTCTCTGGCATTGTGCATTGTGATTTTGTTTAAAGTTTAGGTTTTTCCAAAATTGCGGTGCTATATATATGATTCTCTGAAGTATGAACTGAATGAATACACACATTTTGTCCTAATAATAAACCGGAAGGATTTCAGTGAAAAAAACAATAAATGAAAATAACTGGTGGAATGTTTATATATGGGAACTAGGAAGACTAGCCCGGTTTGATAGTATAGAAAGATCACATTTTATTCTCTGATGTGTGTAATGAAAGCGAATTTTGCAACTGATGAAGGATTGACTTTGTTTTGGTTGTTCTTAACCCATGGATTCTTCTTGAGAAAGGGGTCCTGTCTGGCTCTCGCGAAAAATATAGGTCGACATTTAAAGCATTTGTGAAAATTTGAAGGCTAAATTATTGATTTGGTCATTAAATTTTTTATTTATTTCATTTTGGTTTTTAAATAATTTTTCTTTACGTTTTAGACATTTAACTTTGATTTCATTAGTTAGATTGATCTTTTCCATCACTTGAACTTTAATCGATAAATCAATTTTGCCTTTTTTTTTTCTTTCTTGATCTTCACATTAGGGTTTTCAATTTTTAATTGTTTTATTCAAAACTAAGGAATCCAGCACATCTTCGTCGTGGTCGTCAATCTTCCTCTTAAAATCATTATCAATATTTCTCTTAAAATCACTGTTGTTGGAGAAATAAAATCCTTTCAACCCCAAAATCCAAATTGATGGTTATTACAAGACTCATTTTTCCTCTTTATCTCTCTTCTCTCTCTATCGATCTTTCAAGGTTTCTCAATTTTTCAATTTAGAGACAAAAACCCTCTATTCAGAATTCAGTCATCTCTTGACTCATTCTACCTGTTTAATTATTTTGGACATATTTTTAAAGTTTGTTGTGTCATTTTAAAGTTTGTTGTGATAATTAAAATACGATGAAGAAGGAGACTTAAACTTGAAAATTGAAATTAGTTTAGTCAAATTTAAATTTCTTAGATCTTAATTTAAAAGACGAATTTGTTAGTACATATTTTAAATTTATTTGATATTTTGAAACATTGAAAATCTTATTCAAATTAAAATTGATTTGCATGATATTAATATGTTGATCTATGGACCATCCATTTTGAGAACTCAAAATCTTAACATATACTGGTCGTTGAAAACAATTTATCGAAATCTAGAATCTTTTATTTCTTAGTCACCGAATCAAGAATTAAGAATCAAAGCATATTCCTAACCAAATAATAATTGAGCAAGTTAGTCCATTTGAACCGATATATTCATGGTTGTGCCAAACCAAACCATGCACTTGTTTGATTTGTTTATTTGTTGCTTCTAATATGTTCTTTGAATTTTTACTTATTTCATTCCAAGTTTTATATAAATAATTAAAGAAAAAGACAAGTCCACTTGTAGTAAATCAGTCTTACATTGATAAACAACAAAAACTATTGATTTTGTTATCTTATTATACGATCATAATTGTTATAATAAAATAATTATATAATCAACTACTTATATTTATTTTTAATATAAAATAATTTATATAATATGATCAAATAATTCAAACAATAAATAAAATAATATTTATACTTCTATATTAATACACACATATAATATACACATACTAATAATGTACATACTGAAAATAAATTAAATATCTTTGTATTATAAATTATATTTTATATTTTGTCTTTGAAGCATTGGTATTTTTTCATATAAGATATTGCTAGGACTTAGAAATAAATGATCAATTAATAAGATATTTAAGAAAAATTTATTAAATGAGTTATAAAAATAAAAAGGAAACATATATTAAATAGATATTTTATGAAATTAGTTTTTAAAAGTTGCTAGAAATTTATATTTTATTACGAAGTGAAATAAACTAGATAATAAAAAGCGCCTAAAAAAGATAATATATAAAAGAAAGAGAACAGAAAAAGTTTAGAACCAAAAAATTTGAATTTTAACCAGTAGTTAATTTTTTTGAGATTTTTCACAAATTATAGAAAAATCTTTCACAAATTATTATTTTAGTCTCTAAAAATATACAATATTATCATTTTAATCTCTAATTCAAAAAATTTAAATTAATAGTCGAATAATCAAAATACTTAAAAAAATATATAATTTATTATCATAAAAATAAAATTTTATTGTTAAAATAGTCTATAAGCATTATAAATTTTTTTACTGAATAAAAGATAACTTCCATTTAAAATCTTATAATAACGTGAATTAGATGATGTTATTATTAATTTAATTGATCTCATAATAGTTTACAGGTGTGATCTGTAAACACATGTTTATTTGGTGAAGGTGCAGGTGTGTCCGTCTATTTTGGGGATATAACTAAGCAAGAAGTGTCATCGTAAAATTACTCCTATCTCACTCGTTCTCCACGCTTCCAATAATCTCTGCTCTGCTTCTTTCTATTCTTTCTCCTATGGAGTTTCATTCTCTTCCCAAACTCTACTTTCTTCTCTCCTTCACCATCCTCTTCCTTTCATCTTTCCTCGTTCAAGCTCAAATTACTTTCAAATACTGCGGTACACTACTTCAATCACTCCCTCTCTCTTTTGACTTTTTAATTTTCATTTAATCTCGATCACTTTCTTTAATTGTCTCTATTTACACGTTCACTTTCTCCTATATGTTTTTCAGATTTCTGTTAGATTTTGCTATTTTTTTATTTTATTTTATTTTAATAATTATTCTTTATTTATTATGTGCTAAAAAAATGTGTGTAGATAAGAAGGCAGACTATGCTGTGAAGGTAACTGGAATTGAAATATTACCAAACCCTGTGGTTAGTGGCGATCCAGCTAACTTTAAGATCTCAGCTACTTCTGGTAATCTCTCTCTTATTTTTTACTTCTTCATATTTATCTAGTTTTTTACATTTTCCAAATTTCCATTTCTTTTTTTGCATAGTAGTATTTTAATCAAACTTAATATAGTCCAATAATGTTGGATGTGAGAGGGTGTACTCAGGAAAAATCGAAGTCCCACATTGAAAATAAATAAGGTTTGATCTTTACAAGCCGGTTTTTGTAAGGATGAGTTAAATTCAATCCAAAAACTTAATATTGAAAACAAGAAAAACCTCAAAGCTGCTGTCCAGATTGCAGTGTAGACTTTTTTTAAACCCTGATTTTGATGTGTTGATTACATGACTGATGACTCCATTGCATTACATTTAATCTGAAGTTGTTCTCAGATATTTACATACATGATTACATTTGAATTGTTTTTAAGTATGTGTAAACATAATGTTTCATCTAAACACCTGTTGTTTGCAAAGCTATGGAGGACATAAACTACTTATTGTTTCTTATGCTTAACTGAATTGTAAATGGAGTTTCTGTTTATACTTGATGCAGGAAAAGCTATTTCTGGTGGAAAGGTGGTAATTTCAGTTTCCTATGTTGGGGTGCCTGTCCATTCTGAAACCATTGATCTTTGTAAGGAAGTATCTTGTCCCGTTGCAAATGGCAATTTCTTGATTTCTCACACCCAAACACTGCCTTCAATTACTCCACCGGTTAGTTCCTTTTTATCAAATGAAACCTTAGCAATGTCTAATGCATCCTAAAAATATCATCCTGTTTAGAGCTGTGACACTTAAACTCATTCTGGCATAAAGAACTTTATATCACTCTGATTTTGGTGCCAAATTTTTAAATTATTTTCCATTTGTGAATTGCACTTCAATCAAGAGTAATTAAATTAAGGTTAAGGTTACTTCAATCAAGAGTAATCAAATTAATATTTTTATAATGTCAAATGTCATGTGGTGTGCATTTCAATACATTATAACATGTAATTCTTCCACACAAATGAGTATTGCTATTTGAAAAGTAGGTTTATTGTAGAAGGAGATTGAAACTTACCTTGCCTTCACATAATGACAACTGATTTTCCTTCATACAAATAAAAAATGCACCGATCTCTCTCTCTCTATGACATCTATATTCATTATATTTACTTGGAGTCCTTTTGAACAATAACATCTTCTCCCCCCTCTACCTTGGACCCCTTACATTACATCATGGTGGTTAAGGTGTGGTACTATGGTGTACTCTGAAGAGGTTGTGGTTTCTCACTTCTCCACCTCCCTTGCATTATTTTAAGCCATTTTTCGTTTGTGATTTACTTCATATTTTTTCTTCATTGGGGGAGACAGACGACGAATAAAATGGAGAAATGTTTAAAGTATAATTTGTGATCCCCAAGGGCTCATCAATCTTAAGTATAAACTCTGCATACAACTTTATTTCAACCAATGTTCTGTCGAGAATGTTGGGCAGTGAAATCCCGACAAGAGCTATAAATTAAGTATGATGACAATGTTTAGGCAGTTGGACATTCGAAAAAGATATAGAAGAAATATATTGATGAAAAAGTTGAAGTAGCACCTATGATAAGATTATGGAGACTCTTGTAAGGTGATTTGGACTATGAGCTGCGAGCAGAACACTAATAGAAGCTTTCCAAGGAAAGTCAATCAAGTGGAAGATAGTTCAGAAAATTGTAGAGGAAGACCTAATATAACTTGAAGAAACCATTAACAAAGACCTTTGCTCTAAATGGTTTTGTTGGAAGTTTGGATTTGACTCATGTTTTATAGTCTAATGGCATTGATTGATTCATGTAGCTCTAGCTCCACGAATCCATCTAGTGGGATACATATACACAAATGATTACACCTGAATTGCTTTATCATGTTATGGGTATTCATGCTTCCATCTTAAGTTCCTTCTAAGGTTCTAAATCCTTTCTTTAAATTTATGGAGTTTTATGAATCTCGTCTAGAAGTACAATCATTTGTCCCTAACCATTGGCAATTGGTTAATCGACTGTCATGACTGATTAAACGTCATTTGAACTCTAAATCTCTGATAAGTAGGAAAAATACTTCAGTACAGGCTTCACCTACACACCTGGGAATTATTATCTTTTTAAATGCATCCATATGAGTAAGTTTCTGTGTGTTTCTTATGAGGTCACACCTTCTATTTATAATGATGTTGTAATAGTTATGTTCAATGTTTAGGAAGTTGTGTTGACAAGGACTACTAACAATTAGTTTAAGATGTTGCACTCTCCTTCAAGCTAAAGCTTACTATGCTTTAAGCTTATTACATGAAAATATTTATCACAAAAACTGAAACTAAGTTTGACAACTGTTGGACTTGTTTGAGAAAAGAAGGCACTATTAATGATTCATGTGTGGGTAAAGAGTCACCACCGGGTTGATCACCGTTTAGAATAAAAGGATTGTCTCGACAAATGGTACCTTGTCCTTGAAACCAAGTTCCCACAGCAGCAGCAGCCCAATCTGTGTAGTTGGCAAAACTGACCAATTTTTTGCAAGATGTGAGCGGATGAGTAGTGAAACTGAAAGCGCAAGAAAAAGAAGCAACACATACAGTGCCGGACATGACAATCTACGAAGGGAAGATGAAAGGTTGCGGAAAAATTACCAAAAGATAGTAAACACTTCGGAATGTGGAAGAGGAGCTCATGATGTGGTCAGCGCTCGAAAACAGTAGTCGGAGAGAACTGCATGCGTGGGTTTTGTGGTGGCGCGTGGGGCCCACATGCAGAGAAGGTGGAGGCGTGTGTGGTGGCTGTTGGCGACAGGAAAAGCACTGTCGTGTTCGGCGGTCTGTGGTAGTTTTAGGCCGTGGGTCGCATTGGAAAAGGTGTAGGCAGTGGGTCGCACTGGAAAAGGTGCAGCTGGTGTTCGCACAACATTAACGGTGTAACTATGGAAAAAAAGCTGGTTATGGCACAGCTGGAAAAATGCAGAGAAGACAGCTGAAGAGTCGCCAGTGTTGATGATGATGGACGACTGTTTGTGGCAAAAAATTAAAAGATTGAAAGGTTGTACTGCCGGCTGGAAATATGGCTGCTGGCAACGATAGTGAAACACAAAGACAAGTCACATAATCAAAAGTTGCTCTGATACTATGAACAATATGAGTAAGTTTGTGTGTTTCTTGTGAGGTCACACTTTCTATTTATAATGATGTTGCAATAATTACATTCAATGTCTAGGAAGTTGGGTTGACTAGGACTACTAACAATTAGTTTAATATGTTGCACAATCAAAGTATAATAAAAACATACACTGAATTTTAACAGGTAGAAAGTAATAGAATGGACTAAAGGTACTAGGAATAGGATTGAGAGGCAAATTTGTGGATTGATGGATGGATATGATAGAATATAGATGAGGGTTTCGGCAAAAGAAGCTAGAAGGAGGTGGGAGATGGAACAGTTACACTTGAGCAAAATGTTGTGGCTTCAACACAACAATACCTATCGCTTAAGAGACTGTGGAATGAAGTGTACAATCGCATGGTGTGGCACACTATATATGTTCTGTCAAGATCTGAACTGTATCTATATGTTCCATTAAGAAGAACGGCACTCTCAAGGCACTCTCAATGCCGTCCTTCTGTTCTGACTTGTGAGTGTACCTACTCGAGTAGTGGCTGAATCTGGATACTTACTGCTTGGTGTGAATCACCGAGGATGCATTGGTCCTGGGTTCAATCCCTGTTGCTAACAAACTCCCTCCCCTTTACTAATTATTAACTAATAACATTTGTCTATAAAAAAAACCAAGGATCCATAGGTGCACAAAGCAGTGCCCCTGAACTTTAGTTCAGAGTACTGGATTGGATTTTAACTGAGACACATGGTTAGTTGTCATTGTTGGAATTGTGTGCATTTGATATAACTTAGAATTTTAATGGAAGAAAAATGTATATTATTTCTTAAAATTCAGAGTAGTGTCTCTTACAATGATATGTAGAAAGAAAAACTAAACTAGCGCAAAATTGTTCTTAACCAGAGAAAGAATTCCCCTAATTATTTATTGGAATATTTTCTGATTACTTTTCCCTCTTCCTATTCCCTCGTTCTTATAACATAGAATAAGTGACATTATTAAGTAGCTTTTATTCCTTTCATGCATCCTTCTTGAAACTGAATGTCTTTCCCACTTCCTCTTCCCTCATTGCTTTAATGGAATATCAGTAGAATAATAGACATTATTAATTAGATTTTATTCCCTCCATCCATCATTCTAGAAACTAAATGTGTGTGACTTGGGTGAGTGGGGTCCACTCTTTGGGCCCTCATTACTCTTAATTTGCAGTGTTCTATCAGCATTTTTGGAAATTTAACAATTGTGCACAGATTGTGTTCCCTTGCTGATGGAGAATGTCCCCATGTTTGTTCATTTTTTCTTTATGGTTTGAAGCTCGATGAATTTAAGGTTATGCACATGGATTAAGTAGCAAACACTGATTACCAAATATACAGTAGACTTGCCAGATAATCTGCCATATTTTCTTTCAACCTTTTTTGTGTTTTAATCATCTTTGACTTAGATATTATTGGGAAAAACTAAAGTTCCATGTAAAATAGAGATAAAACCTATAATAAGTTTATAAAGAGAGCCACCCCTCACCTTACAAGTTAGTTTTGTAAACATGAATTAGATCTAATATAAAATCTGTTATGTTATCTGAGCTTATAAATCGGGTTACCTGCCATTTATATCTAAGCACCTAACCCAATAGGATTGGGTGTGGAAGTCTATTGAAAAAATTTGAATTCCACTTAGAATAAAGATAAGATCTAGAATAAATTTATAAAGAGAAACACACCTTCGGCTTACATGCTTACATATTTTGTATATTTTGTTCCAATATAAAAATGTGATAGGTATTTTATTGAGGGAAACCTTTTCTGTTTTGTTTTAACATTAAAAAATTGATGTTCGTTTATGCAGGGACCTTATTCTCTGAAGATGACATTGAAGAATGACAACGGCGAGCTGTTAACTTGCATCAAGTTTAATTTCAAAATTGTTTTCGGTTCTTTTTTGTCTGACATGTGAAGTGTCCTCTGCATCATTGATCATGGTTACTTTGCTTTGTTGCTCCTGTTATTGTTTTTTTTTACTGAAACGTGTATTGTATATTACCTTTGAAGAGTCATATCATGACTGCAGACAATGTTGTTAAATGTACCAACTTAAAATTTTAATGTACAATAAAATATTATGTTTAATTTATCACTTAAAATATAAAAAATTCTGGCTTTCTAATTTTTTGATCAAATTTCATCACTGTACGGATTTAACTTTTAAATTAAATACACTTTATTTAAAAAGTCTAAATTTTCATAATTAAATATCAGAGATTTATTTTAATAATATAAAAACAAATAGATAAACCACTATTTTGAAAATGCATAGCGTTGCCAATAAAAACTTAAAATAGTCTTCGACTTATCAAAACATCGTATCCCTCTTCCATTGTAACACGTGTAGCTGACTAAGCAAGAACCAAAATGATACTAACATCATTTTATTTTATCTAAAAAAACTACAAAAATATGAAACATTTCTTCATCTTATCACTTATTTATTTTCTTTTCCAATTTTTTATCTCTAAATCTAACATTTTTTCTTTCCCAATTTCTTCTTCATCTTCAGTTTGCGTATGACTTACGTAGATTGAGTTCACGTACGTGAATTGTTTATGTGAACTTAGTTTGTGTAAGTGAACAGAGATTGCTTCACAATATATTTAAATGTAGAAATGGTGCGCACTATGTTTATTGATATAGTAGACCGAGTTATAATTAATGATACTGCTAATGATAAGGGTACCGCTAATGATGAGGGTCGTCGTGTTAGACCAACCGCTTCTGCACGGGCTCAACGTCCTGAGGAGCAACAAGAAGTGGAACGAGAGAGGAAGGCACAACATGAACAACAACGATTACAACAACAACAAATATAACAAGAGTAACATTTCTAACATGAAGAACAAACACAACAGGATGATCAAACACAATATGAGACGCAACCAGAGTACATAGATGAACCTCCACAATCTGATGGATATCTTGGTGGTTCTGTCGACAAGTATGTCCTTAGGACATTTGGTGATGATGTGGCCACTCGATTTTGGGATCGAGTGGTAACTTTCTCGATCATATTAAATTTTTAATAGTTGTTGTCATAATGTGTTTTATCTTACATTTTTTCCATTCTTTTATTTCAAGATCGTAGGGAGCTAAGGGTATTTATCAATACCTACATACTTCATGCGATTATACTCAGCCGCAATGTGATGTATTGCATTTTTAGACACAACACCATGCAAAGAGGCGTACAATATGTTATTATGTTGATGAATCTTTTGAATGTTGCTATTTTCAAATCATGCTATTATCTCATTGTGTTTAATACAATCATGCTAGAAATTATTTCTCAAACACTACATATATCACCCATAATGTCTTGTAATATCCTTTTCAAACTCCAATGCGCCGACTCAACCTTATGTTGTCGTGTTTCTAAAGTGCATAACTCTATTTGTCCAAGCCTCAACAAATTATTTTTTGTGAGAAATTAACCACTACTCGTGTACATAATCATAAAAAATAGAACTTTTACTACAAATTCCTTTAAACATAGTCAACTTCATGTAATATTGAGCCTCATCATGCCTCCATTATGTGCACCTGCTTCTTTTTTAGAAACACAATTATCTTACACTTGGCTTTGACATTCTTGCATATATGAAACAAACACAACTAATTAACTGCTTTTGGAAAAACATTGAAACGCGATCATCAAAGCAAAGTCTCTATCAATAACGATGACTTGAACTTCACCACATGTGATATGCTCTTTCAACATTTGTAGTGCCCACATGAAGTTATCAACACTTCAGATTGTAGATATGCAAATTCTATGGAAAATGTCATTTCAATAGAAACAACACCAATAATATCAAGTAATGACATTCGATACCTGCAAGTCTTGTATGTGTTGTCCATAATCAATATACCACTCAACACATTTGAACCTTTTACCTTCCTATATCGATACATGTATATGTCGTGTTCCATCAACGTCATTAGATGTTGCATTTTTGTTCTATTACCTTTAAGTGATGAATGATATGCATGACATGCATTGTAAACTTGTTTGATTGTCGTTAAACTTTCAACATTATGATCCTTTAATGTCATCCATCTGTTTCTTGGTTTGATCATATTCTTCGTCATATTACCAAGTACGTCTTTCTCTTCATGAGACAGTCGACCTAAGATAGAGTGACAAGTCAGTTTTTTGGTCAATTCGTGGTTATGGAGACCACATGTTACATACATATACTATCCCTCACCAACACTTGATGGTATTCCTCTCAATCTAGATGGACATTCACATTTTAGTTCAGGTACTTCTCATAGGTTTAAGATTCTCCCAAGGTCTATACTTTCCGCTTCTTTCACAACCAATAATTAATTTTATCTTTGTTTTTGGTCGTGCTGTCGCAGTTTCATATCTAAAAATGACAACAACAATTCTATTTTACCTTCCAACATCTCTAGCCCATTTCAATAAATCACCTCGTGTATCAAACATCATGTCAGTGGTAAACACACCAGTCAAATCCATCATAACAGGTTCAACACCGTCATTTATAGCATCGCCAATTTTGGGTTCAACACCACCATTCAATGCATCAAAATCAGCTTCCAAACCATCATTCATTTCGTCAAAATCATATTCCAAACCATCATGTATTTCGTCAAAATCAGGGTCCAAACCATCATACATTTTGTTACTGTTGTCTCCCTCTTTGTCCATGATAGCGTTTCAGCAAGTGTACTAAATCGTTGCAAGTAATAATTAAAATGGTAATACCAAGTGTCGAACTCAAAGATTGCGTTTTACTATCGAATTATATTTAATTACAAAAATTGAAATAATATTTAAAATTAACAACATTAATAAAATTGATCCTTTATAATAAAAAAAATGTCAAGGATGAGTTTCACTTCAAATCCAACCTTGGTGTCTAATTTGATCCTAATTACTGAATCCCTTTATTGAATTATTACCGAATTTTCTTTATTATTTTTGCCCTAATGTCTTAGTGACATAATCTTTAATTCCAAAGTAACCCCCTCTTTAGTGGATTTAAGATTATAATTAAGTCTTACCGTACATGAATTCTCTTGTTAAACTATTGTCTTTGCAACTAATTTAATTAGTTTCATGACCTGCATCTATTCTTATACTACAAATTCATGAATTTCTCATCTCAAGCATTCGTAAAGTCCACTCCCATTTCAAAATATGAATCGCATAACATTTTAATGTTGATCAAGCAATAAAAAGCATTAAGCACAAAGATGAGAAAAATAATTCAATAAACTCATTCATATAATTAGAAATCAAATCAGAAAAATAAGGGTTTCATCTTGTTACACTCATCCCTAACAAATATGGTTTAGTTACTCATGACAAAGATAGAAAAAATAGAGATTAGAGAATAATTACAAGAAAGAATCATGAATGATTCTTGATAAAACTGCTCAAATGGTGTTAGAAACGGTCGTCTTTGAGTTTCTCTGATAGGGCACAAGTCTCCCAACTTCCCAATAGTCAAAAAGATCCATAAAAAGTATTAAAAAAAACACATTTTTAAACATTCAGCCACGTGCTACGCGCCCCAGACGCAAATATTGTGCTTCAGGCACGTCTCGGCAGATTCAGAACGGTGGAATTGCGCCACAGACGCAGCTGTTGCGCTTTAGGCGCACAACTTCTTATGTTTGACGATTCCTGCTTTTTTCTCCTTTTTTGAAAAAGATAAATAAGACTCAAATCAATGAAAAATACGCATATGATGAAGAGTCATCACAACCCCAAACTTAATCTATTGCTTGTCCCTAAGCAACAATTAATTTCAAATTTGATACACTTAAAAGCAAACTTAAACTCAATTTCTCAAATCAAATCAAACTCAATTCTCAAAGTTCCAACTACTACAAAACATTCATCATGCTCTAGGGTTGCTTACAAAAAACAACACAATTTGTACACTTTAGCATTCATTCATCAAATTCAACTCTCTCTTCACACGATCTCACCAAAATTTCTCTTAAGTGTTTAGAAAATGTTATGAATTTATCACTCAAATCCTAGAATATGCATCGCACCAACATAGGCTTGAAAATTTTTTAGTTAGCAATCACAATGCAACAAATACATACACTTTTGGATGACTTTCGGGTTGTAATGGAGCTTAGGTAAATGTATAACATTTTGGAATAGTAGGCTTTACTACTTGGAGTTAGACATATATTTTCAAATTATTCTCCCTCATTCATTCTTTTTTTTTTTCTCCACATTTTATGGTGGACATTCTCAACCATTGACAAAATACTAAGATGTTATTTATCAATGTACTAAAACTATATATATATTTTTTTTCTTTTTGTGATAATCACCACCTCAACCTTAAAAGGTTGTTACCCCATGAGCAACCCCAAACTTAAAATTTTATCAAGACAATAAATTTTTTTTTTCTACCTAACTCTAAGTAAGGTGATTTAATTAAAGTCAAGTCTTTGGCTTGTAATGTGGCTAGTAACCGAAATAAAAGGGCAAGACTCAAAGGGGCTAGGAAAGGATAAAACTTTCATAGGGTAGTTAGAAAGGCTCAAATGACCAAAAAAAATTGTCTCAGTGTATGCATAAGTTACAAGTGATGCTAGTCAGAATTAGTGCAAGTTATGAAGGGATAACACATGTTTGGTTAATCACACAACAAAGAATTAAAGTGTTTAGGCCCAAAAGCTCACATCTAGGATAATAAGAGAAAGTGTGAACTATCAAAATAATGTCAAATATTCCACTACAAAATTTATTTATTTATGTTTTTATTAATGGCAAGTGAGACTTCGACAACCAAGGAGTAATCAACAATGCATGTATAAGTGAAACTCATCAAATTGAGCAATGATATGAGCAAAGAAATAGAGTTTAAATTTCAAAATCTGAAACAAATAGTTTAAGATTAGTTTCAAGTTGTTAACAATTTTCCATCATAGTGCACGTTTACACACAATTGAAAAGAAACAAATTTAAATAACAAAAATAAGATTGCAAAAATACAAGTTACCTCTACCTATGGGTTGCCTCCAATGAAGCGCTTCTTTAAAGTCATTAGCTTGACGCCTCAACTATTGTCAAGGTGGCATATATGACAGGAAGAATACATCATGTTTCTTCTTATTTTTGTTTGGTAGAAATTCCAAGAACTTGAGAAATAAATTATGTTGCTTTCATGTCCTTTTCAATTGGACATTGATGAACAAGACAAAGATTGAAACTCGAACTTCATTAATCTTTTTTTTTTCCTCGTTCGTGTTCTCCTCTTGCTTATCTTCTTCTACCACATCAATGAAGTCATCTTCAATCTTCAACTTTTCCTCCATCTTCTCAAACTTAACCACTTGCTCAAATAACCTCTCACATTGACTTTCGAATCTTTCAATAGAAACCATGTTATTCTTCATGAATTCAACCAAAACGTCCTTGATGTGAATGTATGTCTCATCTGATTCTTTGGATAGAATTTTAGGAGGTATAATTTGTTCCCAATTGGTCTTTTTAATATAACACTCGTCGTCATCTGGTTCTATGACGAATAGATCTTCATATTCTAGTGGTGGTACATAGTAATCAGGACAAGTTCCATTCCTAAGTATTCCTCCGCAAAAGTCATACCTAAGAGGCCCAATCCAAGGGTTATATTTTAAAAATGTAAATCTCAAGATTTATCCCTCAATTATGCGATATATACAATATATAAGACAAGTATCACACTCTTCTTATAATTTTAGTAGAATATCATCATTACAATCTTTCATGCTCTACAGCGAATAGTTATCTCAAACAAAGAAGAGACAAACCACTAGCACACGACATTAGTAAGCTCAACAAATAAAAATAGAAAATAAAAGAAAAACAGTTTTTTTTTTTTTTTTCAAAATAAAAAATAAAAGGCTTACTTGCACTTTTGGTTCCCCTATTTTAGGTGAATCGCGAAAGTAGTCCCCCCGTTTTGTTTGTCCCCAGTTTTGGTCCCCCAAACAGAATTTGAGTATAAATCATTATGAGTTGTCATTTTTTTAATGACGTGTCAAATAAATGGTGACGTGTCAGACGTATATGTGGATTAAAAGTCATTATTATATTATTCCAAATTAAAAAATACAATTTATATTTTTAAAAACTATTATTATATTATTTCAGAATTTAAAAAATAGCCAAAATTAAAAAAAAACATCAAAATCGAAGTAGTTCGTGAACCTTAAACAGAAGAATGAGGATGAGGAAAGTGAAGGCGATGAATAAACCAAAAATGACTGTGTAAGAAGAAGAAGAAGACGGTTTTCTATATGGAAGGCAAGAGTATTGGAGTTTCGCCATTGATGAGTTCAGATCCACGAGATCTGAAAATTCAACGAACAGAGTTGCAGTTGAATTCAAAAGGTTGTGTTTGTTTAGTGTAAAATAATAATTATAAGGATGAAGAACCCAGATGAAAAGGATGAAGAACATGAAGAAGAAAAATGAAGGTGAAGAAGAGGATGAAGAAGAAGAGGGTTGAGTTTTTATTTTTGTATTGGGGCTGATTTTGATTTTGATTTTAGGGTTCACGAACTACTTTGATTTTGATGCGTTGCTGATTTTTGTTTTTGATTTTGGCTATTTTTTTAATTTTTGGAACAATATAGTAATAGTTTTTAAAAATATAAATTGTATTTTTTAATTTGAAATAATATAATAATGACTTTTAATCCACATAGACGTCTGTCACCTCATCAAAAAAATGACAACTCATCATGATTTGGACTCAAATTCTGTTTAGGGGACCAAAACTGAGGACAAACAAAATGGGGGGACTACTTTCGCGATTCACCTAAAATAGGAGGACCAAAAGTGCAATTAAGCCAAAATAAAATAAAAACACAAATTTTATTGCAGAGCAAAAAATTTCAATTAAGTAGCTAAATTATAACTCAATAGTTAGATGGCAATCCCCGACAACGGCCAAAAACTTGATAGTGTTTCAGCAAGTGTACTAAATCATTGCAAGTAATAATAAAACGGTAATATCGAGTGTCGAACTCAATGATTGTGTTTTACTATTGAATTATATTTAATTATTAAAATTGAGCAAAAATTTCCCAAGTTGATAGAAATAATATTTAAAATTAACAACAATAATAAAATTGATCTTTTATAGCAAAAAAAAGGTCAGAAATGAGTTTCACTTTGAATCCAACCTTGATGTCTAATTTGATCATAATTACTGAATTCCTTTATTGAATTATTATCAAATTCTCTTTATTATTTTTGAATTATTATTTTTGCGGATTCGGGCCCAAAAACACCAACCGGCCCAATCCGCGGTTGACCATTACAAGCCCATTTTCGATCAATATAAAAATCGGGTATCTGGGTTGCGGGTTAAATGGATTGCGGGTTAATCGGGTGGTTACATCCGGGTTGAATCATTGTGTGGGCCATTCAAATTTTTTTGGGCCATTCAATTTTTTTTAGCCATTCAATTTTTTTTTGACCAAATAACATATTTATCAAAATAACTATTTTTTTTTTATTTCTTAGCAAAGTAGTAGTTTATTATCCAATATAAGACCACTTTTGAGCCATTTAAAGATAAAATTTGTACTCATAATTTTTTAAATTGGGCTACTAACTTTCAAATAACATACAATTATATTCCTATAATGCAACAACTTACAACTACAACAACTCAGTTTACAACTACATTCACATAACATACAAATACAACAGCTTACAACTAAAAGTTTTCCACAATCCTTGTTTTTCAAATCCAACATATTACAGTTAAAAGTTTAACGCAATCATTGTTTTTCAAGTCCAACATATTATAACAGCTTAATTTTTCATCAACTCAAGTACATTCACATAATATTAATATTAATACAATCACATATCAACTTAGTTTTTCACAGCAACAAATTATAACAGCTTAGTTTTTCAACAACAGATTATCACAACCTAGTTTTTCAACAACAAATTATCGCCTAGTTTTTCAACAACAGATTATCACAACCTAGTTTTTCAACAACAGATTGTCACAACCTAGTTATTCAACAATAGATTATAACAGCTTAGTTTTTCAACTACATTCACATAACACTAAAGTCTAATATTAATACACACTTCTTGGAAAATATTGATAGTTTTAATTGACTCTATGACAATACAATTATCAATATATATTTCCAATTTATTCCCATTGTCAACCTAAAAAATTAGAGCAAAAATTAGTATCAAATAACCAATGTAAAAATATGTTGTTGATGTGTACCATAGAAAAAATAATTCAATACCTGTTTGCAATCAAGATAAAAAAATTCCAGACTTGATAATGCCAAACTAAGAAATTCCAGACTTGATAGCAGCCTAGTTTGAATAAAAAATAATGCAATCAATATTATTAGATCATTCATTTTGAATCAACAATAAGATCAAACTAAGAAATCCGGTTGACATACCAATATATGTTGTTCACAATAATATAAATTGTTGCTACTAACTTAGCTAATGTTAAATAAAGATTTAACACCAAGCAATCTGCAAGAACTCCTGCAACCTACAGAATCAATATTCATACTCAGTACTTTAATTTTATTAAAAATAAAATTCTAATAGTTCACAATGGACTAAAGATAAAAGGTAACATACATATGATAAAACACTTGTTTTTCTATGACTTGCAGCAAAATCAGTCTCAGAATCTAATGCACCAGCTGTTGGAAAATAAAAGGGTAATTATATAAGAATAACAAATTAATCTTATGTTCTTGCTTATCACAGAAATGCTAATATATGCTAACATATATCTATAACATGCAATTTAGATTGCTAACAGAGTAACAGTTGTGTTGTAGCTACTTACAATTTTGGTTACTAACAATTTTTGGCAATTAAAATTACGATAAGATATAACAATAATAACTTACCAGGCATAACAACAATTTATACAAATCCCAAAAACCTTGTGTTGATATTGTCATAGAGCCAAGTCAGTATTTGCCTTAAGATTGTGTGACTTCAAAAAATTCAAAAAAGTCTAAATCTGAAAAGTTTGGCAGAATTAGTTAGTACTAACACAATATTGACAAAATCATTTCAAATTAGTAACAATAAAAAGGAATATTACATACAATAATTTTATTCAACCACAACTAGGTGGCTGTGATGATGATCCACCTGCAGTATTTGCCTTTCCAACTGACATTCCTTGAAACTCTGAAATAATTAACAAAATAATAAACATTAAACTATATTATGAACATATAAATATATTAGAAAGTTCAAACAGTTAAAAGATACATAAATAATTTTACCTTTAATAATTTCTTCATAAATATCAACATCTTCACTAAGATTTAAGTCTTTGAAACAAGTGAGTGAAGGTTTTAGCCAATTCTGAGTGCAAATTAATGCTTCAGCCATTTCTGGCTTTAAAGAGCTTCTAAAGGTTTCAATTACTCTCCCACTAGTACTAAAAGCACTTTCAGAAGCAACTGTAGACACCGGTATAGCCAAAATATATTTGGCTATAAGAGATAAGATTGGGTGCTGAGTTGCGTTACATTTCCACCAAGCAAGAATATCAAATTTTTCACTCATCTTCACACACTTACTAGAATAATATCCCTCAAGCTCATTTTGTTGGTCAATTGAGTCTTTCTCTTTCAAATGGTCTTCAAAAGCTTGTGCTCTGGCCATTTGTGAATTATGGGCAGCAACAATAGAGGTTTCATCATGGGAAGCACTGTCAACAGCCATGGGAGTTAGTTGTGGTAAATTATTTTTTTTGTCATGGACTTTTTTTATACCATTTGTACATTTTAGTTAGATCTTCTTTAATTAATGTGATTAATTCAATAGCCACCTCTGATTTAGTTGCATACATATCTTGAAAGCACCACTCAACATATTTCAACTTTTACCGTGGATCAAAAATTACCCCAAAATATAGCAACTTAATAATGTTGCAATATTACCCCAATACTTATCATATTTTGCTAACATATCCTCAACCACACTTGCAAAAATGGTGTTCAAATTCAAAGAGGCATTTTGCAGCTCACAATAGATTGTAGACAATTGGTGAAAAGCTGCATGTATACTCTCATGCTGTGAGGAGGAAAACACTCTAGTTGCCTCATAAAATAACTTCAAAAAAGTTGCAAACGCCCTAGCTATATCCCAATCATAACTAGTTGGGGGACCAGCTTCTCCAAAGAAATCCTTATAACTTGACTCCTTAACCTCAAGCTTCCCAAAAGCTACTTGAAACTTCTCTGCAGCCTCAAGGATCAAGTAGGTTGAATTCCAACGAGTTGAAACATCAAGAGATAGAAATTTATTACAAGATATTCCAGCTAACTGAACACATTCCCTAAACTTGGCAGCCCTATGAGGTGAAGATTTTACAAATCTAACAGCATTTCTAATGCTAGAGATTGCCAAATTTTTTTCTTTCAAGCCATCAATTACAACTAAATTCAGAATATGAGCAGCACACCTCATGTGGAAGTGTTCCCCATCCCCCATCAAACCATCCATATTATTTATCTTTTTTTTC
>NC_021165.2:61691443-61701241 GCF_000331145.2 Cicer arietinum | reverse complement strand
TTTTTCCTCCATAAACAACTGAAAACTATCCCTAGCTACAGTTCGTCTAGACGGTATTGTAAATTGTGGCAGCAATGTTCTCAACATAAACTTAAATCCTTCACCTTCCACAGCTTTGAATGGTTGTTCATCCAAAATCACAAAAATAGACAATGCCCTACGACAAGCTTGAAGGTTTAATTTACTACTTGTTGAAACCAAACCAGATCCTTCTACATTAGGAAATGTAAGAATAGTTTGGGTGGGGTCATCAGATACAATCAAAGGTTTTTTGGCACATTTAGTAAGGTGGTAGTTGAGGTTAGAGGTGCCATGAGTTCGAGAGTCACACAAGTATATTTTGTGGCAGTATTTACATGCGGCAGATTGTACCTCCTCTTCACTAGAATTAATTTTGTTAAAGTGTTCCCAGCATTTAGAGGATTGCCTAGGACCACTTGCATTAGCTTTTCTCTTCTTTTTAACTTGATTGTTAGCCAAATCAGGTCCATCAACTAATGTTGTTGCTCCTGCACTAGCTTTAGTAGTGTTGATATTTGGAGTTGGTAAATTTTGACTAGGTTGGTTCATCACTGAAATCATGAAGGAGCCTTAATAACCAAATACCAACCATATGGAATTATTTATTTTAAGTTCATTGACTTTTAAAGGTTTGTAATAAAATTTTATAGGGGTGTATTAAATTTTAAATGAATGTAATTTAACATCCAAGGATTGTATTACTCTATTATTTAAGTGGTTGCAATTGAATATTTAAGGGGAGTTATGAATATTTAAGGGACTTTAATTTAACCTATAAGGAAGTTTAATTCTTATGTAAGTGACTATATAATTCAAGAGTCTAGTGTGTTTCACACACACTAGACTTATTCAACCATTGAAGGTTAACTATAATACAGTGTCTAGTGTGTAACTAGCACACTGTACTCATTAAACAATATTAGAATAATATTCAAATAAATATCCATTAAGAAAAAGAAAAAGCATATAATAAACAGAAGTATATATTAGAGAAACATGCATCAATCTAGTGTGTAACTAGCACACTGTACTCATTAAACAATATTAGAATAATATTCAAATAAATATCCATTAAGAAAAAGAAAAAGCATATAATAAACAGAAGTATATATTAGAGAAACATGCATCAAATTAAATAAAAGCACACATTAAAAAAAAAACTGAAGCACTAATTACATTTAGTAAAAAAGAAGCACAAGTTACACTTAGAAAAAAAGAAGCACATTTTTAACATGTTAATGAAACTCATAAAAAAGAACCATAAACTTTAAGCACATATTAATTAAACACATCTTAAAAAGAAATATACAAGTTAAATATATTGCATTCATTTATAGGCATAAAAATATAGTATACATTTGAAAAACTTATAAACATGAAATAGAAACAATATAAGCATCAAACAGAAAATGAAAAAAATAGAAGCACAAACTTACAGTGCTCTTGCTCTATAATTACCCCTTGCTTGCTACTGTTATTGGCTCGTTGATCCATCTTTTCCAGCCACAAGCCAAGAACATGAAGTATGTTTTTTTTTCCAGAATATTCATATCTAATAATTTACCACAACTAGAATATCAAAAAGGGGTGATTCATATCTAATAATTAAAAAGTCAAACTCTAGAAAGTATTTTGGGAAAAAATCAGAATATTCATATCTAATAATTTACCACAACCAGAATATCAAAAAGGGGTGATTCATATCTAATAATTAAAAAGTCAAACTCTAGAAAGTATTTTGGGAAAAAATCAGAATATTCATATCTAATAATTTACCACAACCAGAATATCAAAAAGGGGTGATTCATATCTAATAATTAAAAAGTCAAACTCTAGAAAGTATTTTGGGAAAAAATCAGAATATTCATATCTAATAATTTACCACAACCAGAATATCAAAAAGGGGTGATTCATATCTAATAATTAAAAAGTCAAACTCTAGAAAGTATTTTGGGAAAAAATCAGAATATTCATATCTAATAATTTACCACAACCAGAATATCAAAAAGGGGTGATTCATATCTAATAATTAAAAAGTCAAACTCTAGAAAGTATTTTGGGAAAAAAATCAGAATATTCATATCTAATAATTATTCGTATCTAGACATCAGAGTTTAAATTCATACCAGAATCTTTAAATATCATAATATGCATATTAGAGTTTTCTAGATATGAATATTTATTAGAGTTGGAAATTAGAGTTTGAATTCAAAAATCAGAATATTGAAACTCTAGAGTATGCAAAAAATCAAAGAAAAAATAAATAAAAGAATATTTACCTTGAAGATATGAGATCCAATAAGTAGAGAAAATGAAACAAAAAGAATAAAGATAAATTAGTTATATGAAATAATAGCAGCAAATCTAATAACTAAAAAACAACTTTGTTTTTTTACATCATGATGTAGCTAAATATCACTAGAAGGGGGGTTGAATAGAGATTTTGCTGTTTAAAATAATTTTCAAGTGTTTTAAATCCTCTTGCAGAGGATGGCAAGCCCGAGGATGGGTTTTTCAAAACCTTCAGATTTGAATTGAGCTAAAGAGTGAAAGAGAAATATAAGATTGACAAACACTGTTTTTATACTGGTTCACCCAAAGATGGCTACTTCCAGTCTGTTGAGACAAACTCTCTATTTTAAAGTTTTGATGAAAATAAACAAAGGTTAATTAAGAATGTTAATTATGATTCTAAATGTTATGTTAATTTAACTTGTGTTCTTGAGTGGTTTTAATTAAGAGCAGAATCAAGCAAATACAAGAAAAGACAACAACAAGATCATTCTACATCATAAACAGAGAATGATCTTCAGCTTCACCGAACTATCTATCACAGCATGTTGTTCAAAGTTTATCTACATCGTTAACAAAGAATCTGCTCTGGAAATCATTCATATCTAACAAGTACATGGCAAGGAACAAGTACAAATAATCCAGACTCAAAAAGGATATTTGATCGCAAAGATCAAAGAGTTCAAACATGGACAAAAGTCATGACGGCTTAAGAACTCCAAAATTCAAATGTCAAGAAAACTTGATCAAACTGGGTATATGACAAGACAAGAACAAAGGAAATACAGAACATTCAAAACGGGAACTCCAGAATGATTATTGAAGCTCAAGAACGTTCAAACTGATAAAACCAAGAACGTTAATCATTCTCCGTTTTCTGCACATCAACAGCAGCCTTGCATCCTCTCTGTTTCAGTCTGCAATTCGATTCAAATCTTCTCCAACCTCCTCTAGCTACACTCAAGACTCAAGACAGATAATGTACCATCCAAGATCAATGAAGAAATGTCAAAGAAAGGACAGAAATGCTTTCAATGCTAAAACATCAAAAGTCAAAAAGCTGTTTTCAAAGCAGCATTATTTTTATTCTAAAAATAATGTTTTAGTCAAAAAAGCATGGCCTCTCCAACAGCTATTTCGTACATCTCCAGCCTATAAATAGAAGGCCATTATCTCAGTTCTAAGCAAGAAATTCAAGTGCCAAGTAATCAACATTATACAATCACACTTAAGCTTGAAATTCTGAAAAAACAGAGGAAACATTCCCTTCTGCAAATTCGCTAAACAGCCACTGCTGCTCATTCATATATCAGCTGCGAAATTGTCATTAGATACTCTGTAAAGAATCTATTCTCAAACAAGAGTTGAGCAATATCAGATTCTGTCAAATTCAATCATTTGTAAAAACTCAAACTATAAGAGTTTCTTTATAGTTTGTTTAAGATTGCTTCCTATCAAGGTTAGATAGGTGTTGTGATTGCTTTCTGGGTGGAAAGTAATTAAGAAAGAAATAGATCAAGGTTGATTTATTCTAGGTGTTGTAAGATTAAGAAGGTTCTTCATTTTAAACACTTAGTGGAAAATCTCACAGTGTGAGGACTGGACGTAACCCACGTTGGGTGAACCAGGATAAATCTTTGTGTGGTATTCTCTTTCCTTTCTCCTTCTTTATTATACTGCATTAATCATTTGAGATAAAATATAAACTAATTTTCTGCTAATTAAAGAACGTTCTCTGTTTTATAACATAAACCAAGAACGTTCTCCGTTTTCTGTTGTCACAACCAAGGTCAATCTTGAGTTATTTTCTTAAGTTTTAACAGGAATTTTTAAAAGGCATATTTACAATTCAAACCCCCCTTTCTTGTAAATCGACATTGTTACTTCAATTGGCATCAGAGCTCGGTCTCTAAAAAGTTCAAAAACACCTAACAAGTGTTAGAGAAAAGATCTAGAAGAATGTCGAAAGCAAAATACATTGTTGAAGGAGGATCCTCAAATCGACCTCCATTCTTTGATGGATCAGACTATTATTTTTGGAAAAACAAAATGCAGTTGTTCTTAAAATCTCAAGACACAGGAATGTGGCGCATCATCACAGATGGAGATTTCACACCAAGGGTTGATCAAGATGACTCGAATTCTGCTCTAAAAAAGGAAGCAAATTGGACAACAGAAGATAAAGCTAAGGTACTTCTAAACTCTAAAGCTCAATTATTCTTATCATGTGCTTTAAGCAGGGAAGAAAGTGAAAGGGTAGATGAACGCACAACTGCAAAAGAAGTCTGGGATACATTGCAAACTCACCATGAAGGAACAAGCCATGTCAAAGAAACAAGAATAGACATTGGTATAAGGAAATTCGAACTGTTTGAAATGCAAGAAGGAGAAACCATTGATGAAATGTACTCAAGATTCACCACAATAGTAAATGAAATGCGTTCTCTTGGCAAAGCCTATACTGTGCAAGAAAGAGTAAGAAAAATCATGAGGTGTCTCCCAATCATTTGGAGACCAATGGTGA
Organism: Cicer arietinum; assembly: GCF_000331145.2. Taxonomy (NCBI): domain Eukaryota; kingdom Viridiplantae; phylum Streptophyta; class Magnoliopsida; order Fabales; family Fabaceae; genus Cicer; species Cicer arietinum. The sequence continues at coordinate 61,696,404 of NC_021165.2, read as the reverse complement.
CAGCTATAAGCCAAGCCAAGAACCTTGAGTCACTGCCTCTGGAAGAACTAATTGGAACTCTAAGAGCTCATGAGATAGTATTGCAAGAAGACAAACCAGTCAAGAAAGGAAAGGCAATAGCACTGAAAGTCTCTCAAGAAAAAATCACAGTTCCAGTTGAAGAGGAATCAGAAGAGAATGAACAAGGAGATGCTGATGAAATCGCGCTTCTCACTAGAAGAATTCAAAGAATGATGAGAAGAAGAGATCAAATCAAAAAGGGATTTCAAAACAGAAATCCTAAAACAGAGATTGACAAGAGTCAAGTCACATGCTTTGGATGCAACAAATTGGGACATTACAAGGCAGAATGTCCATCAAACAAAAATCCACCAAAACGATTTCCCTTCAAAAAGAAATCAATGATGGCAACATGGGATGATTCAGAGGAATCAGAAACAGAAGAAGAGGAAGAAGAAGCCAACATATGCTTGATGGCAAAAACAGAGGAAGATGAGGTAATGAATTCTGAACCATGTCATTTATGTCAACAAATGGGAAATGAATTTGATAACTTGCTAAATGACTCAAATCTCCTTATTCAAAAATGTAGTTCTCTGAAAGAACAGTTTTATAAAGAGAAAGAAGAGAAGGAAAGAAATCAAACTGAAAATAATTTGTTAAAAAAGATGATTCAAGAATTGAAAGAAACAAGAGTTTTTGAAAGTGAAGAATGTCAAGAACATTCTGCGCTACAAACGGAGAACGTTCAACTCAAAAATGAAAATGAACTTCTCAAAACTGATTTACTGAACTTCATTAAAGCCACTGAAACTTTTCATAACATCATGGGATCTCAAATAGGAATTTTTGATAAAGCTGGTCTTGGTTTCAATCAAACTCAAAAAACCAAACTTTATGAAAACTTCTTTGTCCCAGAAAGAAAGGAAGAAAAATGCAAGACTAGATGCTCATACTGTAGAAAACTTGGACATCTAGAGTTTGCATGCTACTTCAGGAAAAGGGATGAAAAAATCAAAAAGAAAAAGCTTTTTAAACATGAGAATCATCCTGTCAAGATTGTTTCAAAAAAACAGCAAAACGGAGAATGTTCTCCAGTTTGTTCCCCAAACGGAGAAAGTTCAAAGTTACAAGTTGAACGTTTCAAAAAATCTGTTAAACCAAAGTTCAACTCTCCTAAATCATATATTGCTAAACCCATTTCAAAATCAACAAACAACACAACTGTTTCCAAAACGAGAATGATATACCACTTAAAAACTAACTCTCAAGGACCCAAAACAAAGTGGGTACCTAAAACTGGAATGATATCACCTGCAGGTTGGTTTTCAAAATACAAAGAGAAAGCCTTGGTTCTTGGACAGTGGCTGTTCAAGGCACATGACAGGAGATAGAAATTGTTTCATAACCTTCAGCAAGAAGGATGGTGGTTCGGTCACATTTGGAAATGATGATCAAGCTCAAATTAAGGGAAATGGAACAATTGGTAAGACAAACTCTGCTCAAATAAATGATGTCCAATACGTGGAAGGATTGAAACACAATCTATTAAGCATAAGTCAGTTATGCGACAATGGATGCGAAGTCACTTTCAAGCCAAAGGTATGTGAAATCAAGAAGGCCAAAACTGGAAAAATTATGTTCTCTGGTAAGCGAAAGAAAAATTTATATGTGATATATTTGGATGAATTACCTGATGAATCATGCTTTATATCAATCAATAAAGATAAATGGATCTGGCATAAAAGGGCTGGACATATCAGCATGAAAACTATTTCAAAAATCTCCAAACTTGATCTTGTTAGAGGTTTACCAAAACTTAATTTTGAGAAAGACAAAATCTGTGAAGCTTGTGCAAAAGGTAAGCAAGTCAAGAGCAGCTTTCATACAAAAGATTTTGTATCAACAAATAGAACTCTTGAACTACTTCACATAGATTTATTCGGGCCTGTCAAAACAACAAGTCTAGGAGGAATGAAATATGGTTTTGTTATTGTTGATGATTTCTCAAGATTTACATGGGTTCTGTTTTTAAAACAAAAAGATGATGCATTTGAATCATTTAAAACATTTTGTAAAAAGGTGCAGAATGAAAAGGACTCCAGCATCATCTCTGTAAGGAGTGATCATGGAGGAGAATTCATAAATGCCTCATTCAAAAGCTTTTTTGATGAACTTGGTATATCTCACAATCTTTCATGTGCAAGAACTCCACAACAAAATGGAGTTGTTGAAAGAAAGAATAGAACACTACAAGAAATGGCAAGAACTATTTTAGAAGAATCAAATGTTGAAAGGTATTTTTGGGCAGAAGCCATAAACACTTCTTGCTATATCTTGAATCGTGTATCTATCAGAAAAATCATCAACAAAACTCCATACGAAATCTGGAAAAACAGAAAACCAAACATTTCTTACTTTCATATTTTTGGTTGTTACTGTTACATACTAAACAACAAAGATCCTATTGGAAAATTTGATGCAAAATCCGATAAAGCGATCTTTCTTGGATACTCAACCGAATCTAAAGGTTATAGAGTGTTCAATTTAAGAACTAATGTTGTTGAAATTAGTATGCATATATTGTTTGATGAGTTTGATGATCTAGATATAAGTAAAAAGGATGAGGAAGAAGAAACTCAAAATGAAACACAGCAGGAAACAAGTCTGCAGAAAACAGAGATTGATAAACAATCTCCGTTTCATTCTCCACCAAAAAGCTGGAAAACCATTGGAGATCATCCTCAAACTCAGATCATTGGAGACACAGCTGATGGAATCCGAACCAGAAGATCATTCAAAAATGATGACGACAGCATGGCAATGATATCTCAGATTGAACCAAAGTCAATCAAAGATGCTATTACTGATCAATCTTGGATTAACGCCATGAAGGAAGAACTTCTACAGTTTGAGAAAAATGAAGTTTGGACTCTAGTACCAGATCCTTTAGATCAAACTGTTATTGGCACTCGATGGGTATTCAGAAACAAGCTTGATGAAGAAGGTAAGGTCGTGAGAAACAAAGCAAGATTAGTAGCTCAAGGCTACAATCAACAAGAAGGTATAGACTATGATGAAACTTTTGCTCCAGTTGCAAGGTTAGAAGCTATTCGAATACTTCTTGCATATGCATCTCATAAACTCATCAAACTGTTTCAAATGGATGTGAAAAGTGCTTTCTTAAATGGTTTTTTAAATGAACAAGTGTATGTAAAACAGCCCCCAGGTTTTGAAAACCAAGCAAAACCAAATCATGTTTTCAAACTTACCAAAGCTCTTTATGGCTTAAAACAAGCACCAAGGGCATGGTACGAAAGACTGAGTTCATTTCTGATCGAGAACAATTTTCAAAGAGGAAAAATCGATACTACCTTATTTAAGAAAACTGAAGGAAATGAATTACTCATTGTTCAAGTATATGTGGATGATATCATTTTTGGATCAACAAATGAAAAACTATGTGAAGATTTCTCAAAACTTATGCAAAGTGAATTTGAAATGAGCATGATGGGGGAATTAAGATATTTTCTTGGTTTACAAATCAAACAATACGAAAAAGGCATTTTTGTTTGTCAAGAAAAATATATCAAAGATCTGTTGATCAAATATAAAATGAATGAGTCAAAAATTATGACAACTCCCATGCATCCATCCACTTCCTTAGAAAAAGATGAAAATGGCAAATCTGTCTCTGAAAAAGAATATCGTGGAATGATCGGTTCTCTGCTATATCTAACTGCTAGCAGACCAGATATTGTGTTTGCAGTAGGATTATGTGCTCGATTTCAATCAGCGCCAAAAGAATCCCACTTAACTGCTGTTAAACGCATATTTAGATATCTCGTTGGAACAACTAATCTTGGTCTTTGGTATAGAAAAGGTTCCCATTTTGATATTATAGCATACTGTGATGCTGATTATGCTGGAGACAAAGTTGAAAGAAAAAGCACAAGTGGAGCATGTCAGTTCCTAGGTGAAGCATTAATCAGTTGGTCATGCAGAAAACAGAACACCATAGCACTATCCACAACTGAGGCTGAATATGTGTCAGCTGCAAACTGCTGTTCACAAGTTTTGTGGATCAAGAACCAACTTCAAGATTACTCTGTAAGCTATTCCAATATTCCAATTTATTGTGATAATACAAGTGCTATAAATCTGTCTAAAAATCCTATTCAGCATTCTAGATCAAAGCATATTGAAATAAAACATCATTTCATTCGTGATCATGTCAATAAGAAAGACGTTGAATTAATCTTCGTTGATACTCAAAATCAACTTGCTGACATTTTCACTAAGCCTCTTGTGGAGGATAGTTTTAATTCAATCAAGGAAAAACTGAGAATCATGAAAAATCCAGAAAATTCTGGTTGAAATCTGCTTCTGCAGAAAACGGAGATCGTTTATCAGTCTCCGTTTCGCGATTCATCATTCTCCGTTCTGGAAAAAGCAACAGTCTGCTTTTCCCTCTCAAAAGTAAAAAGGGAAATCTTGGCATTTATTACACGTGCCCTTGTGTCTGGTGTTAGCATGCTGACACATACTCTCTCCAATCCCCCAAAATGCTTTTCCCATTTTCCTAGGTACAAACTCATCATTACTCCACCTTTTTCTCTCTATCCACTCAAGTCAGGAAACTGCTCCTCTTCCCACCTCCTTTTCCCCAAAAGCTGGAATCATCTCTCTCTTTCTCTAAATCACGTTCACTGTTCATCTTCTTCATCATCTTCCTCCCAAAAAACAACAATGGCTCGAACCAAACAGTCTGCACGAAAAAATGCCTCTCTCTGTACACCACCCTCTTCATCGTCCTCATACCAATCCAGAGAGCGTTCTCCCTCTCCACCACCTCGCCCTTCACCACCACACTCATCTTCCGCCTCTCCATCTCCTCAAAACAGTCAAGAAGTTCTAAATCTCATGCCTCTGTCTACCTTTCTTCCACCACTATACACTCG
>NC_021165.2:61686827-61691196 GCF_000331145.2 Cicer arietinum | reverse complement strand
CGAGCTGTTTGAAGAAAACTCCACACGTTATTTAGCCACTTACTTAAAGCCTCTTCCTAAAGTCTTCAACAATATGTGTCAACATACTCTACTTCCACACTGTGGAAGTCATGAGTACGTTTCTGATAATGACGCCTTGCTCATCTATCATCTGTTAAACTGCAAGAGATTGAACTTACCTCATGTTATTCTCCAGCACATGATCTGTGCAGCCCAGAAAGATTACAAAAAGAATAATGTGCCTTATGGCATGGTCCTGACTAAAATCTTCAGGCATTTTGGAGTATCTCTTGCATCTGAAAAATCTTTGATCAAAATTTCCAAGTTTTCCACCAAAAATTTATCTCATATGCGCAACACCGCCTCTGCTCCAACAACTACTCTTCCATCCTGTCCCATCTCTCTCTTCTTCTCCTTCCACTGATCCCAAGGCAATATCAGACAAAACTCCTACACCAGAACGTTCTCCACCCCCTCCAGAACGTTCTCCAGAACATATCCCATCACATCCCACTCTTTTTGCTCAAACGTCTGGCACTATCCCTTCACATATTCCCTCTTATTCTCAACCACCTCACTGCCCTACACATTACTTTAGTACTCTCTTATCTAATCCTCTTCTGTCTACCATATCTCCACTATTTGTTTCACCACAGAAAACCAGTTCTTCCATTTTTGGCATAAGTCAGTTTTTGAACTTTCCCGCTCCTGCTGACCACTCTACCTCATCTGTTGGCCCTCTACCATCTATTTCATCTTCTTTTGCCTCTCTCCCATCCTTATCTGCCATGCCTATTCCCTCCAACACAGTTGTTGCTGCCTCTTCTCAACCCTCCGCTCACCTTCCCTCCACTTCCACCTTAGCTGGACCCTCAAACTCTGATATCATGGCCGCTCTCCAGATCATCATGACAAGACAAATTCAGCATGATCAAGAGACTGCTCTACTCAGAACTTGGATGGCTGATCATCTTGCTCCCAAGCTGGGAATTCCACCTCCGCCTCCTCATCCGGTGCCTCCTCCCTCTCAGATCCCTCCTGCTGGAAAATCCTCCTCCTCCGAAGGATCTTCTCCCTCCCTAGCATCTTAGGTCTATCCCTTGTGTCTTTTTGGATGACAAAGGGGGAGAATTAAGTTAGATTTTCTTTTATTCTGTTACTGCTCTCTTGTTGTAGTTCTGCCTCTTTTGATGTATCTTTGCCAAAATTAATGAACTTTTGTTATCTTTAATGAAACTCTTTCTGATTGCATTCAAATATTTTATTTTATGTTGAATTAACAAATGCACAAATTGAGGGGGAGCTGTTACAGCTCTTTATATTAGAATCAAATTAAAATCTAAATTAACATGTTTGTCATCATCAAAAAGGGGGAGATTGTTGAGACAAACTCTCTATTTTAAAGTTTTGATGAAAATAAACAAAGGTTAATTAAGAATGTTAATTATGATTCTAAATGTTATGTTAATTTAACTTGTGTTCTTGAGTGGATTTAATTAAGAGCAGAATCAAGCAAATACAAGAAAAGACAACAACAAGATCATTCTGCATCATAAACAGAGAATGATCTTCAGCTTCACCGAACTATCTATCACAGCATGTTGTTCAAAGTTTATCTACATCGTTAACAAAGAATCTGCTCTGGAAATCATTCATATCTAACAAGTACATGGCAAGGAACAAGTACAAATAATCCAGACTCAAAAAGGATATTTGATCGCAAAGATCAAAGAGTTCAAACATGGACAAAAGTCATGACGGCTTAAGAACTCCAAAATTCAAATGTCAAGAAAACTTGATCAAACTGGGTATATGACAAGACAAGAACAAAGGAAATACAGAACATTCAAAACGGGAACTCCAGAATGATTATTGAAGCTCAAGAACGTTCAAACTGATAAAACCAAGAACGTTAATCATTCTCCGTTTTCTGCACATCAACAGCAGCCTTGCATCCTCTCTGTTTCAGTCTGCAATTCGATTCAAATCTTCTCCAACCTCCTCTAGCTACACTCAAGACTCAAGACAGATAATGTACCATCCAAGATCAATGAAGAAATGTCAAAGAAAGGACAGAAATGCTTTCAATGCTAAAACATCAAAAGTCAAAAAGTTGTTTTCAAAGCAACATTATTTTTATTCTAAAAATAATGTTTTAGTCAAAAAAGCATGGCACTGGACGTAACCCACGTTGGGTGAACCAGGATAAATCTCTGTGTGGTATTCTCTTTCATTTTCTCCTTCTTTATTATACTGCATTAATCATTTGAGATAAAATAGAAACTGATTTTCTGCTAATTAAAGAACGTTCTCTGTTTTATAACATAAACCAAGAACGCTCTCCGTTTTCTGTTTCGTAACCAAGATCATTCTTGAGTTATTTTCTTAAGTTTTAACAGGAATTTTTAAAAGGCATATTTACAATTCAAACCCCCATTTCTTGTAAATCGACATTGTTACTTCACAGTCCTCACACCCTTGTGAGATTTCACTAATGTTCAAACAGATCAACCTCTGACCGAGGATGATTACAACTTGTGTATTCTCAAGCTTCACCAAGCTTACAATCAGATTTCAAATGTTTCCAAGTGTATCTCACGTGGAAATTACAGTGTGATAAGAGATTGATTGATTCTAAATACTTTCTCAAAAGATTAACAAAGATCTAATGTAGGATTTGTAGAAAGTATGAAGATATAATGGATGTTGCTTCTTGAAAGCTTTAAGATCTTTGATCTTTTTTAATGCAATGTGTTGTGTATTTTGATGAAGATCAGCTTGCTGCAATTTATAGAGGTCTTGTGATGTTCATTTCATATGTCAAGCCTTTTATGACCGTTGGAAAATCTATTTGAGAAATGCCAAGGTTTTTCTTCATAATTACGAAAATGCCATTCAGCTCATTGGTATATGCATTCCATGTTCAAGTACGAGGTAGCTGTTTTCTTGGCACTTGGGGACACGTGATGTCATTTTCTCTTTCCTTTCTTTAATGTTTGAATATTGTGTGGAGTCATTTTCATTATCCTTTCTTCAATGCCTTGAAAAAGCTTCACATGTGAGCTTTTTCTCATTCCTCCATTTAATGCATTGTAAGAACATGTGATGTCATTTTCATTCCTTTCTTCAAGACTTTGTGAAGGCTTCACGTGAAGTATTTTTCTTATTTCCTTGTCTTAAGACATGTGATCAATTTATTTAGGACTTGTTTGTTGTTGCTTTTTTGAAGATTGACTTTATAATCCTTTTAAATCACATAATAGTACATGTAGCCTTTCGCCTATGACATGATGAGTTGCTTTCATAAAGTGTTGGGAAGCTTTTCAAGATGTTGACTATAGACACATGCTAATATAATCATTCCTCGTACCTTTCTCTTGCATTCTTGCTACTTTTCTTCAAAGGCCTTTCTTTAACCATTTTTTAATAGTATTTTGCTTTATTGAATGAATCAAACAATTCATTCTTTAATACTATTCTGCCTTTGTTGAATGAATTCAAATAATTCATTATTTAATACTATTATGCCTTTGTTTAATGAATTCAAATCAGCAAGGATGCAGAACTGCAGTTTCACCAGCTCGTGAGGTCATCCTCGGCATTTTCATACTTAGCATTTAACTCATAATTTTCTTCTTTTTCCTTAATGAATGATAACCTGTTTTCTTATATGAATACACTCAAAAGCACAGATTAGTCATTAACCTCAATCATAATCTTTTAATTAATTTTGTTATCATTAAAACCAATTGAGAGAGATTTTGTCTCAACACATCATACCAAAAAAATAATAATAAGAGTATGAATATCAGATGTTGGTCAGAAAGAGCATAAATTATCAAATATCAAATGTTCTACCTGGAGGAACTGCAAGGTTTCAAGGTGATGGAAAATTAAATTGGATGTACTAAAAAGAGAAGTATTAGGGGATAATAACTTAACAAATTGTATTGTCATGAGTATATAAATGATAAAATTACCAAGTGAATCATGGCATTATACTATTAAAGTTTTGATACTACAAATAAGAGATGTCTAAAGGTAATGATTGAAACATAAAGTATCAACTAACAGAAAATGTTTGTACTTTCTAATCATGGTTAGCATACAACAAAACAACTAAGAAAATGCACATGACACATTCTTCAATTCAAAACAAGAAACAAAGAGTCTGATACAAATTAACAACAACTATTTAGAGCTTATAATCTCAAAGGAAAATATATTTTTCTTAATTGATTAATCTATTTGCTAACAATGCAAAAAGTAATTTCAATTTCAAAACCTACCCCTGCCATATAAAACAAAATAATATACTTAAAAAATTTGTTATCATGATGTATATTGAAGACAACAACAATATTAAGAA
>NC_021165.2:61681785-61686660 GCF_000331145.2 Cicer arietinum | reverse complement strand
CAGAATATTCATATCTAATAATTTACCACAACCAGAATATCAAAAAGGGGTGATTCATATCTAATAATTAAAAAGTCAAACTCTAGAAAGTATTTTGGGAAAAAATCAGAAGAAGAAGACTATTGTGGCAATAAGGGATCTAGAGAAGAAGACCATTCAAGAATAAAGTTCAAACAACAAACTGCAGAATAAATTAAAATATACAAGATCGATATACCTAATCATAAAAAGGCATCTACATATATTCACTTATATCGGGACAACCACTGAAAGAATAGTAACAGTATACAAGTGAATGTGTTCATAATGAAAGATTCATAATCATACCTCATCAAAAAGAATCCTATAAGCATTCAGATCATGATATATTTTCCGGTTTTCCATGCTACAATGATCTAGTGCCTGAGCAACGTGATATGCAACTCTAACACGCATTTCCCACGGTAATGGTTGCTTGTCCCCTATGAATGACATAAAACACAGAATTCAACAATTAAAAGTTTACGCAAACTAATTATCAAACAAAATCCAAAAACAGAAACAATAGTTAAATCAAAACCCTAATTATAATAAAAAGAAATAAAAACCCTAACACAATGCAAAATAAATTAGAAAAAGATGAACATGTTTAAAACAACAAAGATGAAAAATGTTATTTTTAACACGAGATTGAAAATGCTAACAAAAAGGAAAATGTTTATAACAACAAAGACGAAACTAACAATCAAAAATGAAACTAAGACGAAACTAACAGATTTAAAACAACAAAAACGAAAAAAGACAGTTTTGAAAAACGAGATTATAAAGTTTGGAACGAAAAAGGTTAGAGAGTTGAGAAATAAGAGATAAAGTGATAACCTAAAGTCGATGTGGCCGCCACTGACCGTCGTTGGCCGCCGTTGAGGCTTGAAGAAATTAGGGTTTACTGGTGTGAAGAATAGCGTTCGTGAGAGGATGATGACGAGAGAATGAGCTGTGGGTGGAATTGTGAGACTGATTAAAATTAGGGTTAGGGTTGAGACGTTGAGTTATAATATTGGGCCAAATTAAATTGGATTTAGTAGACCCAGTCCAACACTTACTAATAATTATTATAAACTGTTATCGGACGGATCGGTCACTGCCGGTCCAAAATTCATAACCCGAACCCGCCTGAATCTACCCTATTGAACCCTTTAACTGTACCCGTGTGACCCATTAGGTCCGATCCAACCGGCTCAGTTTACTTCACCCGCTGCAGGCCGGGTGGTATAAAGCGGGCTCATCTCTTTTGTCCAGCCCTAGTCTTAGTGACAAAAACTTAAATTCCAAAGTAACCCCTAATTCCTTAGTGAATTTAAGATTAGAATTAAGCCTTATCGTACATGAATTCTCTTGTTAAACTATTGTCTTTGCAACTAATATAATTGCTTTCATCACCTGCATCTATCCCTAGACTACAAATTCATGAATTTCTTATCTCAAACATTCGTAAAGTCCACCCCTGTTTCAAAATACAAATCATAGAACATTTTAATGTTGATCAAGCAATAAAAAGCATTAAGCATAGGGATGAGAAAAATAATTCAATAAACTCATTAATATAACTAGAAATCAAATCAGGAAAATAAAGGTTTCATCTTATTACACTCATCCCTAACAAATAGTTTTTAGTTACTCATGATAGAGATAGAAAAGATAGAGATTAGAGAAGAATTACAAGAAAGATTCATGAATGATTCTTGATAAAACTACTCAAATGGTGTTAGAAACGACCGTCTTTGAGTTTCTATGCTAGGGCACAAGTCTCTCAATTTCCCAATAGTCAAAAAGATCCCTAGAAAGTGAGAAAAAAAATATTTTAATGAATGATGTCGCATGCCATGCGCAACATTTTGCGCTTCAAGCGCGTCCCAACAGAGGCTTTAGCCTGAAAATGCGCCTCAGGCACGGCTGTTGCGCTTCAGACGCACAACTTCTTTGATTTGACGTTTTCTGCATTTTCTCCTCTTTTGAGTCTGAATTGGGTTCTGATGTCTTCATGAAAGTTATTGCTATGCAACTTAGCTTTCATTTGCACTTGGTTTGACTCCAATTGGACATCTACAACTCGAAATATGGCTGAAATACTCCACATAAGTAACATTGATTTCTCATCAAAATTCAACACTTCAATAAAACAAAGTAACAACGCAAACTCCGAAAAAACTCTACTTAATCAAGGAAATAAGAACATAAACATTTAATTAAATCAAATAAATAAAATTAACAAAATATATCAAATAACTCTTTAAATTAACTAATGAATAAAAGATAAATAAGACTAAAAACAAAAAATATGCATATGATGAAGAGTCACTAGTCCATTTATATGCATCCAATATGAACATATAAAAAATTCAGAAATTTGTGAATTGAGATCATGAACATTTATGTGAACTAAATTCACGTACGTGTACGTGAAATAATTCACGAAGATATTCATGAACACCTACTAGAACTCAATTCATGAATACCTACGTGACCTCAATTCACGTACGCCTCACCTATTTAACTTAGATCACATATACGTGATCTGAATTCACGCCGCATACGTGAATTGAGTTCATGTAGGTGTATGTGAACTGTATTCACGTAGTGCCTGTGAATTATTAAACTTCGTTGAATACGCAAACTTAAATCACGTATACTTACGTGAATTAGATTCACGTACTGCCTGTGATTTCTTAAATTTAATAAAAAAAACACAATCACGTGATTTCAATTCACATAAGTATATGGAATTTAAGTTTGAGTACAATGAATTATTTACACCATCATTCATAACATCATCAATTTCGGTTCAATACCATCATTCATTGCATCAACTTCCAAACCATCATACATTTCGTCAAAATCACGTTCCAAGCCATCGTGCATTTCATCAAAATCAATATCCAAACAATCATACACTTCTTCACTATTGTCTTCTTCTTGGTCCATTTATTTGCATCCAATAAGAACATTTAAAAACTTCTGAAATTTGTGAACTGTCATCACGAACGTTTACGTGAACTGAATTCACAAACACATTGACGAACACCTATGTGAACTCAATTTACAAATGCTTACGTGATCTCAATTCACGTACGTCTCACTTATTTAATTGAGATCACGTATACGTGCATTGAATACACGTAAGTCTACGTGATTTGAATTCACACCACATACGTGAATTGAGTTCATGTAGGTGTACATGAATTGTATTCACACAGTGTCTGTGAATTATTAAACTTCGTTGAATACTCAAACTTAAATCATGTATACTTACGTGAACTGGATTCACGTACTGCATGTGATTTCTTAAATTTAATAATGTACATGAATTCAATTCACATAAATATACGTTAGATTTGCGAACGATGAATTATTTACACCGTACGTGAACTGAGTTCACGTAAAATCCTCATATTTTGAAGAAAAAAGAAACTCAAACGCAGATAAATAAACATATCTTGTTGGTGACTTTAACCACAATATGAAGAGGAGACTTATGAGGTGTAAGTTATAAGTGGCTGATATAAGTTTTGAATAATTATGAGTTGTGATTAATGAATTATGAATGAATATTGATATGTGAGTTATGAGGTTAAAGATTATGATGAAGAGACATATAGAATTTAAAAATTTATATAAATAAGCAAAGACATTTTTGATATTTTGTTTTTATAAATAAAAAAAAATTGAGGAGTGTAAATAGAAAAAAAAATGTGAATAGCAAAATAGTTTTTTGGGATTCATGATTACCATTCTTGATCTTTTTTTTATGCGGATCTCATTATATTATCTTATATATGTTTATTAAGTGGTCCCTAATGATTCTACTCAATGAAAAAATTATCATTATTTATTTTTTCATTGCATAGAGCACCTAATTTGTTTGTTAATAAAGGTATATATTATATGAGTTGATAAATGTTGGACAAGTTTTATCTACTTGAAATGGCTTTCAAGGTGAGACTTTCTCAGTAACATTAATTTTAATCTTACTTTATTGCCTGTTTTCGCAATCAATCTTCACTATTAGTTAACAACAATTTTACATGCAAATTGGACGAAGAGACAATAATAAATACATATAACTTAATAATATTTATATTTGTCGATTGAATTAAAATTTAAGAATTAAAATTTATACTTTTATAATATTTATATCGAATAAATCTTTCTCTTCAAATCAAACCGTAAATATATCTATATTGATTATTATTCAAACACTAAAAATACAAACTAGTCAACAAAAATAATATATTAATACAATATTTCTATATTTTTTTATAAAACAATTAATACAATATTTCATATTCTTAATAAAATAAAAGATTGTCTTGTAAATGCTTTTCATACATTAGCTGTAGAGATATTTGCTATAATAGGACAAGAGTTCAAATCCAAAATTCTCATTTTTTTTATATAATTAATATGTTAGAAGATTTTAAAGATAAGAGAAAAAATAAATAAAAGATTTTATTTATGGAAAAATAAAATAAAACAAAAATAAATCAAAAAAGAAAAATAAGAAATCCAATTTGATCCAGACAATTTATCACCAAATAAAAAAATCAAAAACTCCAATAGAACTTGGTTTTAAGTGATTTTCAATTTTGAATTTTTCAGATTTCTACCCCTTATTAGCGTGTTCTTTTCCTATCGTGATTAGGTTTTCAAGATTTCCACCTTAACACTTTTCTCCCTCAATAATTGAACGCAATTCCCAATTCCTCCATTGTTTCGTTTCGATAGCACGATAATCGTACGACCTCGACAGTCTCCGCCGATTCGGTACATTACAATTTCTCTCAGAGGATAAGCTCTTATTTTCTATTCAATGATTTTATCACTTTTTTAACCTCTTCC
>NC_021165.2:61674338-61681754 GCF_000331145.2 Cicer arietinum | reverse complement strand
CTTCCGATTGAATTTGACGCTGTGCACACTTGAGAAACTATGTATTATTCTGCAGTTTATTTTTCAATTTAGACCCTGTTTGGATAAATAGTTTATTTAAGTACTTATAGCATAAGTGTAAGTGCTTATACATAAGCTATTTTGTAACAAAATATAAAATAAAGTCAAACTATTTTCATATGAGTTAGTCTTGAGAACTTATGGAAATTAGCTGAAAACAGTTTATGAACATGTCATAAGCTGCTTCTATAAGCTTTTCCAAAATGTTTCACAATTGCTTATATTAATAGATAAGTTCAAATTTGCCAATCCAAACAAGCCCTTAATCGTGGAGTGTTTCATATGAGGCTAAAATACATGTACATGCATGATTGCATAAAATTTCGGTGTAGATTATGTGGTTAAGTGATAATGTTTGCGTTTTTGTGACTTTAATGTGTCATAGGTTGTGCTGTTCACATAAAAATTTCTGGAAACAATGAGGCGGCAAGGGCAGTATGGTGATGCGTCTGCCAATAGTTATGGAGCTTCCCAGATGCATCATCATCATATGGTTGGTCAAAGGGTGGAACCTAAGTCTGGTAACTTTGAAGGACGGCTAGAGGCCTTCACTCCGGAAAGAGAGAATCCCTATTCGAATTTGAAGCCAGAGGGTCAGTGGAGATGGGAATTGGATGAATCCAAGATGTCTAATTCAATGACATCTCACATGTTTAATGAAGGCAAGTGTTATTCATTGTCTCCTCATGCTTGCTTGTGAATCCTTTTGTTAAAGGATCTATTATACTTAGTATTGTCAAATAGTGGTCATTGCGGCGCTATAGCATTGTAGTATAGCAGAATTGGAACAAACCACTATTTTTCTGTGTTCCGTAGTTGACAACTCCGATAAACCTAGACAAGAACTACATATGGATTAGGCAAAGTCGATCATTACATTTGATACTCAAAGACCTCTGACGTGATTGACACATTGTGGTTTGTGAAGTTCTAACTTGTAAATCATGTTACATTTTACAGTTTCTCATAATTAAAAATTTATATTTTTTGTGAATCCATTTTATATCTACAAAAGCATTGACTAGTCCGTGAGTTATTTAAGTTCATCTGTGCCAAGGTTAATAGATACAATAGTTTTTTAATGAAATAGACTGAAATGTTGATTCAAATTCTGCTTGATAGGGGTAGTTTTCACTACAATGAAATATACAGACTTGAGCAGTGTGTGTATGATATATTATACTGCTTTTTATGTTGTTGCTAGAAGTTAAACACA
Organism: Cicer arietinum; assembly: GCF_000331145.2. Lineage (NCBI taxonomy): Eukaryota > Viridiplantae > Streptophyta > Magnoliopsida > Fabales > Fabaceae > Cicer > Cicer arietinum. The sequence goes on along the minus strand of NC_021165.2, from coordinate 61,680,478 downwards.
TGATAAATTCTACTATGAAAAAAATAACTCACTACATGTGTGCCTCGTAGCAATTATGTTAGGAAGTCCTTTGCGTAACAGATCATTGATGGTATCATGTGACTTGATTTGATTCAGCAGCTTAATTCATTTAAATGTTTCCCTTTCAAATTTGTTGGTAAATGTGTGGTGTTATTATTATTATCATTCACATTCCTGGTCTTCTTTGTAACCCTAGCTGTCAAAGCTTCTTATTTTTCAGTCATTGCACTTATAAGCAGTTCATGATTTATATAAGATGAATAAAGCTCTTATAAGATGAGTATTTTATGTTGTTAAACTATAATATACTTGTTCAGCAAACATTTCCATATTTACCTAAACTATCATACTTTTTAATTGTTAGAACATTAGCTACCGTGTTTAAGTTGCTTAGTTACAAATTTGCTATTTATATAATGAAAATGGTTTTCAGTTTCTGAAACTTAAGGAAACATTGCATGTTCAGGTCAAGGGGGTGATGCTTCGAGGTCCTATTTTCAAGGACAGAGGCCTGATCCTAAATTGGCTTTGCAGAGTCGGAGTAACAGTGATTCCAGATCTCAGGCCCATGAAGAAGATATGGATGTTAGATATGAAAGAAATCATTTATCACAAACTTTTGAAGGTCTTGAGCAGAATTTTCATGATGACATTATTAAAATGACTAAAGAACAGCAGGATGTTGAAGATGCAGAACATGCCCGACACAGAGAGGTTAGTGTTAAATATTATTAGTATTATTTTTCACTTGGTTCTTTATAAATTCAAAATCTGCTACACATTTGTCAACTTTTATTTCTTATTTTTCTTTCTCTTTCATAATAGTCATGCAACACTTTCGATGGATTGAGTCTAGATCCTGCAAGAGCCATCGAAGGTCTAGACTGCTTTTGCAGTTATTTAGTTTTATAAACAAATGGTCAGCTTTAATAGAATGAATAATGTTTTATGGTTCAATTAAATAACTGTTTTCCAGGTTATGAAACTTATTCCTAATTTCATATTAAAAACATGTGCTGCGTTCATTGGATGACTTGTCTTAGCTATGACATGCATGCTGATTGCCTGGTAGAGATGTTTCAAGATTTTTTTAATGCTAGTTCACCTTAACTAGATTCTTTGACCCGTGAAGGGTCTTACTTTGTTAGAGGCCATTGTTGCATACATTTTTCTGCTTTCGTATTGTCAATAATGTCTATTGAACTTAAGACAATTTCCTTTATTAAAGTCATAATGTAATGATCCAAAATTTAAGGCTTTTTTTTGCAAAGGCAGACCCAAACAATAAAGTGAAAGGAAAAAAAAAGAGAGAACGCATGTTTTCTCAATCCTCTTTTCTTGGATCTTCTGTAAGAGTAAAGTGACACTTGCTTCTCTCTAAGATTTGGTTCCTCTTTGGTATAATGCATTTTGGGATTTCTTGAGTGGATTGCTTGTTTTAAAGATAAGTGTAGCTAATTAAGATGATATATGCTGTTAAAGAAAGAAGTATCAGGTACAGGTCCTCCTGCAGAATCCTCCATTGGCATGGATTGGACTGCATCCCAGCAGTGCAAGCTTATCAATGGACTTCTGAGGACATTCACAGTAAAACTTCTGAATGAAAAAATTGTTTGTATTGGCTAGTTTCCATGATAGTCAATAAACTTGAAGTGATTATGCAAGCAAAGTTGCTTCTTTTTTCATTGTTTAAAGGATAAACTGACTTCGGATGTTGTCCGATCTTGATACTTTTAGTTGGGTATGTCATATGTCAGCTGAATGTTAGCACTGAGTCTAGTTCCGCAGTCTGCATCTTTCCTTGATCAAAATAAATCTTATTCATGTTGAAACTAGATATTTTTATGCATTCTCTGCACCTATATTTCTCAATTTATAGCTTTAACGAGTTCCACTGTGTTTTTCCTTGTCAGAAAATAAATGCAATCAATAGTCAGTATGAAGAAAAACTGGAAGCACTCCGCGCACGGCATGAAAGCCGTAGAGCTGAATTTCTTCAAAGGGAGTCGCGTGCAAGACAACAGAAGTATGAGCAAATAATTCGGGATCCTTACTCCAGTAGTGGCACGGCACCCAAAGACCCTCATGCTCACACCAATGTTCCTGCTTCAGCTTCTGGTGGTGAACCCCAACGAGGCTATTCGGCCGATCACTTTGATCCCTACAGAGAGCGATCTCGATTTCTTGGAAATGCAAGAGATCAAGGATTTGAACCTAGAGGTCCATATCCTGGGGGCCGTGTTTATGACACTGGTTCGCGCTACTACAACTGAGTTTTGACTAAAAGTTCACCTCCCAGGTTGGGTTTGTACTGAGTGCAATTTAAATTGCATATATTGACATCAATTCAGTTGGATGTAGGATCGGTGGGATGTTTGGTTGAACCGGATCCTCTCCATTTTCTCAAGAAATTGACATATAATTTAAAATCACTGTGGCTGAGATTTACTTTACTTTTAAATTGATTGATCTATATTTTCTTAAAAAACACTTCAGATGAAGAACTATCGCGCACCATTCTACACACAAGCTCCTTGTTGCCACTAAACTATTGACTCCGCCATCACTCCACACAGCACTTTTGTCACATGTGATCCTTCAATTCTGAAATAGTGAGAAATGGACAAAAACAATAGCATTTTGACATTTCTCATCCATGTTACAGAATACTTCGAAAACTTACCAAATCAATACATTTGAAGAAAAGGAATGGCATATTTAATGTCAAAATTTCACCAGTCCCACTATAATTCTATGCTCAACAGTCAAAACAAGCACACAATTGCTTCACTATAATTTGAAAAGAAAAGCATTAATTCAAACCAGATGAATTTTACCTAAAATGGTGTTACTCAACAGGTATTATTTCAATTGGGAAAAGTTGAGAATAAACAGCATTCCGAGCATAGTTCAAGTAATAAACAAAATTCATATAGAAATTTAAACAAAATTATACTACACCTAAAATTTGAAATTAGATGCTATCTCTTATGGATTGATCTAATGCTAAAAAAAAGGTTTGTTCAAATTTTGCTAGTGCCATTAAAAGAAGATAAATACAAATCTATTTAGATTGAATATCATTCTTTCACCTTAAATTTTATAATTTAAAAAAAAAATCCAACAAATACCTGAAAATAATGTTAAAAATTCAAATATAAAAAATATATTTCTTAAAATATATTAAAAAAATACAAATTTTATCCTTTTAACTCAATTAAAAAATTGTCCTTGAAACACCCGTTAAAAATATATACCTTTTGCTTATAGTTATCAAAGTGAAGGTTTTGTCCATTACTAAAATTACATTTGGCATATCTGTGGTTGATTAATCCTGGTCCACCGAAGGATCTTACATATATTTGGAGGTAAAGGTGATGGCACTTCTCGTAAATGGCAAGTCTGTAAGTGACATGACACTCCAAATAGTTTCAGAGAGACATCCATTTATTTATTTATTTATTGTTTTCTGCAGCCAAAAGATAAAAGCCAAGTCCCTTTCATTTTTTCTTTATTTTTATTTTTATTTTAAACAAGACCAACTTTCTCAGAGAGGCACACATGGATTGGATCCCAATTAACCCCACCAACTTGTTTGATTTGACCTTTCAGATTCTCTATGTTTAACTTCTTCCTTTCAGACAAACTCATCTTATGACCTCTACCTCTTCCAAAATTCATCATTTGCCCATGATCTTCATATTATATAATTTAATATCGTGAATTAGATATATACCATTAGGTTCAAAATACTTTTTTTTTTAAATAAAAAAAATATTAATATAAATTAAATCGATCGAGAAACAATACATTCAAAGTCATTAAAATTTAAAATAATGAATGAGCGGACAAATTCAATACATCAATATTAATAGTTTATAAATGGTAAAATATATACAAATGTGATAAAACCTTTAAATATGACAAAATTGAAATGGTGTCTAGAATACCTGTATCTTTGAAGTTATAATATTGATGACGTCAAATGAACATCACAACTAGACGACAACATAAACAAAAACAACACCTTACTAAGACGACAACATAAAGAAAAAAATTAAATATGTGTAAAAATATCTTATTTAGATTTTAAAAAAACAATTTAGAAAGGTATTTCTAGACCAGAAATTAACCCTAAACCACCTATCTTCCGTGAAAAAAGAGGATTGCTTAATTAAAAGATAAATATTTGTTTCAATAGTAGTATGTCTCTTAGATATCTTTTAAATAAAAACTTGATGAAAATTATAATATAATAATTAATTTAATATACAAATTATACACAAGATAAATATTTATCACTAATCAACCAGTTAAAAAATCATTTTTCACGAATAAATGAATTAGCTATACAACATATTGGAGTAATATTGTATCTTTTTTATATATTTTTTTTATCTAAAAGAATATTAATAATATGTCAAAAATTTGAATGAAAAATATAAGGTAAGAATAATTATTATGATAAAAAGTGGCTGAAGGGACTATAAGTGTAATGTGTCTCATAAGTTAGTTTCTAGATTTAATATTTTGAGTGATGTAATTTTGTTTAGTTTACATGGTGTTTGTGTATACGTTGTCGATTCATTCTCTAGCTCTTGCATATATACTACTTGATCAAAAAAAAAAAATCATGAAAAAGATAGTTTTATCATGCATAAGTGTTATTACATGTTGTTTTAGCATGCATACACTTTCTAGCATGATTTAAAACACTTCAAAAACCTTTTTTAAGTGACTTTTATCTCTATGAATCAACTTACCAACTTATGATTCGATTTATGAACTTCAAGTACTCAATTTTTGAAATCCTAGGATGGTAAATTGACTAATCTCTCATGTGAATTAGCTTACCAATAAGACATAAGATTTTGTGAGACGACTTACCCCTGTGTGAATTGACTAACACATCTTCATATTTTAAAATTGATTTTTTAAATATGTGTAAGTTAACTTACAGGAGGTGTGAATCGACTTACCAAATCTGCAGTCTTGAAATTTGAAAGTTTTAAAGTTGTCATGATTGTTACAAAGTGGTTATTTCTCATAGAAAACAATTTTCATTGGCCTAACTTTTTCATGCATCATATAAAAGATTTTCTATTCATTTATAAACACAAGAATGCTTTCACTCATTCTTCATGCTCAAGCATTCAAGATTATACCATTGATTGAAAAAAATTTCTTGATCAATTTAGGTGCGCAATCAAGTTTTGAAGCGAATCATCAAGGGGATATCAGTGGATTATGTGTCGATGACTAAAGAAAGTGATCTTGAAGGGTTTCCTACAGAGGATTCTCTAGGTGTCTATCTTGCAACAGTGAAGTGTGGTCTTCATCTTGAAGATAGGTGTGTGTGTTGAGACAAACTCTATATTTAAAGTTTCGATGAAAATAAACAAAGGTTAATTAAGAAAATTAATTATGATTCTAAAATGTTATGTTAATTTAACATTTGTTTTTGAGTGGATTTAATTAAGAACAGAATCAAGCAAATCAAGAAAAGACAGCAACAAGATCATTCTGCATCATAACAGAGAATGATCTCCAGCTTCAACAACTGTCCATCACAGCATATTGGTCAAACTTTTCTATCTCTTTGACAAAAAGTTTGCCTTGAAAATTATTCATATATAATCAGTACATGGCAAGGAACAAGTAGGATTCATCCAAACTCAAAAAAGCTATTTGGTCTCAAAGATCAAAGGACTCAAAGACAGACAAAAGTCATGACAGTTTGCAAACTCCAAAAATCAAGTGCCAAGAAAGTTTGATCAAACTGGACATATGACAAGACAATTACAAAGGAAATCCAGAACGTTTAAAATGGGAACTCCAGAATGATTATTGAAGCTCAAGAAAGTTCAAACTGACAAACCAAGAACGTTAATCATTCTCCGTTTTCTGCACAATAACAGCAACTCTGTTTCTTCTTTGATTTGATCTGTAATTCATCTCCAACATTCTCAAGCTACACTCAAGACTCAAGACAGATAATGTACCATCCAAGATCAATAAAGAAACGTCAAGAGTATTTTCTAAAAAGGACAGAATTGCTTTAAATGCTAAACCAATAAAGTAAAAAAGCTATTTCAAAGAAGGATTATTTTTATTCTGAA
>NC_021165.2:61625976-61674061 GCF_000331145.2 Cicer arietinum | reverse complement strand
ATCTCCAGCTTCAACAACTGTCCATCACAGCATATTGGTCAAACCTTTTCTATCTCCTTGACAAGGAGTCTGCCCTGGAAATTATTCATATCTAATCAGTACATGGCAAGGAACAAGTAGGATTCATCCAAACTCAAAAAAGCTATTTGGTCTCAAAGATCAAAGGACTCAAAGACAGACAAAAGTCATGACAGTTTGCAAACTCCAAAAATCAAGTGCCAAGAAAGTTTGATCAAACTGGACATATGACAAGACAATTACAAAGGAAATCCAGAACGTTTAAAATGGGAACTCCAGAATGATTATTGAAGCTCAAGAAAGTTCAAACTGACAAACCAAGAACGTTAATCATTCTCCGTTTTCTGCACAATAACAGCAACTCTGTTTCTTCTTTGATTTGATCTGTAATTCATCTCCAACATTCTCAAGCTACACTCAAGACTCAAGACAGATAATGTACCATCCAAGATCAATAAAGAAACGTCAAGAGTATTTTCTAAAAAGGACAGAATTGTTTTAAATGCTAAACCATTAAAGTCAAAAAGTTATTTCAAAGAAGGATTATTTTTATTCTGAAATAATGTTTCAGTCAAAAAGCAGAGCCTCTCCAACAGCTCTTGTACCTCCATTCAGTGTCTCTACAACCTATAAATAGAAGGTCAATATCCCGATTCAAGGCAAGAAATTCAAGTGCTTCGAAATCCATAAATCAATCATATACATACTTGAAATTCTGTAAAACAGAGGCAATCACACTTTCTGATTTCTGCGAAGCAACTGCTGGTTCATACTCATCTATTAGCTTGTGCAATTGTCGTTATATCCTTTGTAAAGAATCAATTCTCAAAAAAGAGTTGAGAAATCTCATATTCTGTCAAAACAATCAAATTGTAAAAACTCAAACTATAAGAGTTTCTTTATAGTTTGTTTTAAGATTACTTCCTATCAAGGTTAGATAGGTGTTGGTATTGCTTTCTGGGTGGAAAGCAATAGAGTTTGAAATAGATTAAGGTTGATGTGGACTAGGTGTTGTAAGTAGGGGTGGGAATAGGCCAGGCCAGGCTTTGAAAGGCCTGAGCCTGGCCTACGATGAATTTTTGAGGCCTAAGCCTGGCCTACGGTCTATCATGGTCTTACCTGTAAGCCTATTTAAAAGCCTTATTCACATTAAAAATAATTTTTCTAACAAAATAATTTTAAAAAAATATGAAACAAACACCCTTTAAACCCTAAAAAATAATTTTTGGTTTAAAAGAATAAATTTTTTATTAAAACAAACGCACGCATTATTATCTCTCAAACAAATGGTCTCAAACAAACTCCGATTATTACCTTTCAAACAAATTCTCTCGTGCAACATCATATTTAGTAATAATATATATATATATATATATAAAGGTAATAAATAAACAATTATCTATAGCTACATGATGCTCTACACATATCGATTTATATGATTCTCCATATACCAATACTAATGTGTATATGTATATATATATTAAATAAAAAAAGAAAAAAATAGAGAATGGAATACATATAAAATATATATAGGCCGGCTTGTCAAGCCTAATAGGCTTTTTTACAAGCCTGAGCCTGACCTATTTATATAAATAGGCTTTAAAAACAGTCTGAGTCTGACCTTTTTATTAAACAGGCCAGACCAGGCCAGGCCAGACCATAAGTAGGCCAGGCCATAGGCCCCTATCGGACGGCCTAGCCTATTCCCTTCCCTAGTTGTAAGATCAAGAAAGCTCTTTGTTTTAAACACTTAATGGAAAATCTCACAGTGTGAGGACTGGACGTAACCCACATTGGGTGAACCAGGATAAAATCTTTGTGTGGTATTCTCTATCCTATCTCTCTATTTATCATACTGATTTAATTAACTAAGATAAAACATAAATTGATTTTCTGTTTTCAACTAATCAAGGAAAGTTCTCTGTTTTACTACTAAAACCAAGAACGTTCTCCGTTTTCTATTTTCATAACCAAGATTAATCTTGAGTTATTTTCTCAAGTTTTAACATGAATTTTTAAAAGGTGCATTTACAATTCAAACCCCTTTTTCTTGTAAATCGACATTGTTACTTCAATGTGCTTAAAATTTTGAGGATTCTTCCAAGATTATGTGTTGTGGAGCCTTTAGGAAGAAGGATTTGTGTGCTAGGTTTTATAACATCTGTCGAAGGATCTTGTAAATGTTTACAATCAATATTAAATGTGATGTAGCTAAATATCACTAGAAGGGGGGTTGAATAGGGATTTTGCTGTTTAAAAATAGTTTTCACATGTTTTAAAAACTATCCTCTTGCAGAGGATGGCAAGCCCGAGGATGGGTTTTTCAAAACCTTCAAATTCAAAATGAGTTAAAGAGTGAAGGAGAAATATAAGATTGACACACACTGTTTTTATACTGGTTCACCCAAAAATGGCTACTTCCAGTCCTCACACCCTTGTGAGATTTCACTGATGTTCAAAACAGATCAACCTCTGACCGATGATGATTACAACTTGTGTATTCTCAAGCTTCACCAAGCTTACAATCAGATTTCAAATATTTCCAAGTGTACCTCACGTGGAAATTACAGTGTGATAAGAGAGTGATTGATTCTAAATACTTTCTCAAAATATTAACAAAGATATAATGTAGGATTTGTAGAAAGTATGAAGATATAATGGATGTTGCTTCTTGAAAGCTATAAGATCTTTGATCTTTTTTAATGCAATGTGTTGTGTGTTGATGAAGATCAGCTTGCTGCAATTTATAGAGGTCTTGTAATGTCAATTTCATATGCCAAGCCTTTTATGACCGTTGGAAAATCCATTTGAAAATTGCCAAGGTTTTTCTTCATATTTACGAAAATGCCATTCAGCTCATTTATATATGCATTCCATGTTCAAGTACGAGATAACTGTTTTCTTGGCACTTGGGGACATGTGTTGTCCTTTTCTCTTTACTTTCTTTAATGTTTGAATATTGTGTGGAGTCATTTTCATTCTCTTTCTTCAATGCCTTGAAAAAGCTTCACATGTGAGCTTTTTCTCTTTCCTCCATTTAATGCCTTGTAAGAACATGTGATGTCATTTTCATCCTTTCTTCAAGACTTGTGAAGGCTTCACGTGAAAGCTTTTTCTTCTTTCCTTGCCTTAAGACATGTGATCAATTTATTTAGGACGTGTTTGTTGTTGCTTTTTTGAAGATTGACTTTATAATCTTTTTAAATCACATAATGGTACATGTAGCCTTTTTGCCTATGACATGATGAGTTGCTTTCATAAAGTCTTGGAATGCTTTTCAAGATGTTGACTATAGGCACATGCTAATATAATCATTTCTCGTATCTTTCTCTTGCATTCTTGCTACTTTTCTTCAAAGGCATTTCTTTAACCATTTTTTAATAGTATTTTGCCTTTATTGAATGAATCAAACAATTCATTCTTTAATACTATTATGCCTTTGTTGAATGAATTCAAATAATTCATTCTTTAATACTATTATGCCTTTGTTTAATGAATTCAAATCAGCGAGGATGCAGAACTGCAGTTTCACCAGCTCGTGAGGCCATCCTCGGCATTTTCATACTTAGCATTTAACTCAGAATTTTCTTCTTTTTCCTTAATGAATGATAACCTGTTTTCTTATATGAATACACTCAAAAGCACAGATTAGTCATTAAACTCAATCATAATCTTTTAATTAATTTTGTTATCATTAAAACCAATTTAAAGAGATTTTGTCTCAACAAAATGAAGAAACTATTCTTCGAATGAATGTGGACAAACATATTCTACTAGCAAGAACGACATAGATGAACTTTTAATTCGCTGTGTTATTATGTCTTTCCCTTATTCTTTAATTTCTATTATTTTATATTGGTCTTTAATTTTCATTTTATTTAGAGTGGAGTGACATTTTCTGTTGGAGTGCAAAATTGATAAAAAGATTGTTATTAGAATTTTTTATTTAGAATCTTATCTTGATTTTGTTTTGTTGGATGAATTTTTTATCTTTATAACATTAAATTCAACACTTTAGACTTTAATTCAAAATAAAAAATCTAATATCTTAGTGTTTCTGTTAATTGCGAACCATTGTCTTTCTAAATTTGGTTGAAGTACCAAAATCTTTTTTCGAAACAATTTCAATCAAGTTTTTTGTTTCTTGTATAAGTTTCAATATAATTTGTGTTGTTTGATTCTAATTATATCATCAATCATTTGAAATGAATATCAAATACGCTTAATACTCTAGCCTATCACAATAAAAAAATAAAAAAAATAAATAAAAAAAAAAGATATATTTTTTTCTGCACATATAAAACGTTTTCAAACAATTTTTCAAAACTCTATTCTAATCCCTTCTAAAGTTCTATGTGGGTCACGTGATGGATAACATAGACTTGATGTTAGCAATAAAAATCAAGAGTTTAATTTTGTTAAAAAATTAGAAAAATATATACCACATTTTAGCTATAGAAGAGAGACTAAAAATACAATCACATCTAAAATAACAAGTTCTAACATAATGCACAATATATACAATCACAACTACCCCTTTAGGATAATGCCTCATATGACATGCCAACACTTTAGATTCTAGTAATTTCGGTAGTTGGAGAAAACTTGTTGCAATGTTTTCGTTTGATATATAGCAGATCTTGCAAATGAAACAGAGATTAGATTTCAGCCTTTAGTTCATGTAGCCCTCTTGTGTTGAAGAGCTCATAAAACTCTCCTTTATCCCTAGATTAGAAAAGAGAAGAAAGAGTGGGCTCAAAAGGCCAATTTAAATTATTATTGGTATAATTATGAAAGAGTAATTTGTCAATTGATATAATATATAACCCAATTAAACAAATGTCAATGAAATAAATATTGTTAACGAATTAAACTCCGAGTAATTCAGTAAACTAAATTATATATTGTTTATTAATATATTATATTGTTAAATCATATATTAGATTAAATTAAATTTGACAATGCATTATAAAATTTAAATAATTCACTATAATAGAAATAAAATATATATAGTTGTAGTTATAATTAAAATCTATTGTGGTAATCATATTTAAAAGCAATTTTGAACTCAACTATCCAAATAACGTTAATCGAAAAAAATCACTTTTACATAAATATATTAAAACATAAATCAATTTACGTTCAATTCACTTTTGATTAAAATCAATTCTATCAAAAACAATTATAACTAGAGCATAATCAACCAAAAGTAAATTAGTCTTCTCTTTTCCTTATTGATCAAAATACACATGACCTTTTTACTTGAAAAGAGATCAAAACAAACTAAGTTCAGCGAATCTGACAAATGAAGATATGCATGCAGCATTTGCATTACATGTTGCTCCTTTTATACTGATAGGGTTGTACTCCATAACTGATCACAAGATGGTCTAGAAAGACAAATGGATAGAAAGAAAGCAAAAAAGTGTATAAATAAAATAAAATATCTTATATATTAATTATTTAAGCAACTAATCATGCAAAAAAAAAATATTCTGGATAAAAGATCAATCCCTTTGATAGACGCACTATATACACAAAAATAATCAAACGATAACGATTTCAATATTCATGCTTTATGGATAAGATGATGAATTGATTGATACCAATTCACTACAAAATACATATTTATTTTTCTTATTTTTATTGAATCGATATCATTTAAGTCATTATCTCAGTCATGAAAATAAAAATGATCATTACGTATTCTTCTAAGAAACTATAATTATTATAGTAGTTGGAATATTTTTTTTAAATTCAAATAAGTCCATGGCATGGACCATAGTCCATATTAAAATTTGTTCTTTCTTATATCATAAGAATAAATTCGATGTAATAATTTTTTATTAAGAGTCTAAAAAGAATCTTTTATTAACTTTCAAAATCGTCAAAGAGATAGATAGAATCAATGAGAAATTTAGTATTTTATTCAAAAATTTCATTAATAATAGTGTCTCAAGTACAATGAGATATATTTTTGAAAAAATATGAGAAAACTAGCTAAAGATGGACTACCATTGTTAACACATTAGCCACTTCATTGACTTGTCTCCTAATATATATATATATATATATAATGTGTTGTTCACTAAAGTACATGATAGAGTTCAATACATATATATAAAATAAATGCAATACACAAAAATAGAAACAATTTGATGACGAAGATAGAAAAAGGAAAGCACATATAATATAGTAACTCTTTTAAATATTGGTGAAGAGAAGTTGTCTCCAATCTTTGACTAAGGATTTAGAAATATATGATGAAGCTCATGAATATTCACTGATTTAGGTGAAGCATAGAAAAATCAGGTTGATACTCACATACTACCATATTTATATATCAGTAGAATCCATTAGACTTTTCATGAGTTGCTTCGCCATGGTCCAATTTTGCTTGTTGCTTGCCAAAGTGATGAATATGGGGGAAATGTGCCCACTGCAAAAAAAAAAACATATTAATAAAACAAGACTTGTGAAATAGAACTGGTTTGAACATAAAAAATATTTAGCATGATAGATCAAATTTAAACGAATATTAAGTCAACTGAAAAATATCAATATTATTATATTTGATGTTTTAACAGTTTTTTTTTAGATACACAAATAGCCCTACCAGAGTTATTTCCTTCCGTTGGTAATTGTTTTGTAGATTGTTTTGTGGTGATATATAGAATCGACTTTCCATCTATGTTTGTTTGTGAGTTTACTCTTCCTGTTAAGTTGCTATATATATATATATATATATATATATATATATATATATATATATATTTGTTTTTTTTTTTTGAGGAAATTATTGTATTACTATAAATGATGAATGTTTAGTAATAATTAAGTTTAATTAAACTCACATTTTTTGCTGCTGAGCTAAAAGCCTCTCTGTGGCTGATATCTGGATTACTGGCCTTAATCCTTTGAATTTCTTCTCTGCAAAACCAAATAGAGAAATTTTTGTTTCTGAATGAAAAAATATATATATAAATATAAAATACAATAGATACTCTTAACTTAATACAAGAAAGTATAATAAGACATTCCAAAGAAATAGGCGAAATAAAGAACAAAAGAAAACCAATACCCAACAGAAAGGAGATAGAGTATATTTTGTCAAAAATCAAAGAGATAGATTATACCAATAAAACTAAATAAATATAATTATTAATTGGTAAAATTTCGTTAGGTTTTTGGCCATATACATAAATGTATATTAGTGAAGTAATTGTTATCGTCCTTTCCTTTAAATAATAATTAATAATTATAAAAGAAGATTGGAAGATGCATGTTGATATGAAGTAGTAAAGTCGGAAGATTACTTACTTAATGAACCGGTTATAAGCAGAAGGAACCCGATGTCTTTTCTCTATAGCTGTGTTAATCACAAGATCATTTAGTTTGTAAATTGGATCAATATTAAATAAATAAATAAATAAATATTGGACTGTAACATAAAAAAAATCATGCATAAATTAATTAAATATATACAGTACATATTTGTAGCCCAAGAATTTTCCATATAATCAACAAAAATAAGGAACTTATATTATTGAAATTCCACTTATTTATCCATCGGTTCTTTATTTGCCTTCTTATAGAAGAAGTGGTTTATACTTTACAATTTGGATTTTGTGAAACATTTTTGTCGCCATTGTACATGTCACTTCACTTCATCACCAGGAAACTCGAGTACCTCTACTAGTTTACTACTACTACCAATGTCGATTATTTAGTTACCATAACCTATTAATGTGAATGGAATCTTAATTTAATGAATTTGAGTTTATATATTGATAACTTCTAAATAATAAATAGTAGTACTTTATTCTAATAAAAACATATCGAAGTATTATTTTTTTTGAAAGTATAATTATATAAATATAAATATAACTATATTAATATTATATGCATGCATGTGTTCTAGGGCATAGCATGGCAGCAATGAATTAAGGATGGGTCAATTTTGTTACGTAAGGTCACCATCTCAGAGCGGGCCATGTATAAATAGATGAAAAAAACAAAATACCAAAAAAAAAAATTAACTACAAAATACCCGAATTAATTGGGCACATATATATATGAACACTACTAAAAAAAATTAGCGGTGAAAATATAGAAAACATATACCTATGTGAGTTTTTCACTAAATATATTTAAGATAACATAATTGGAAAAGAATTTCATTTTTGTCATTAGTTTTTTTTTTTGTTAATTTCTTTTTTTAATAGTAAAATATATATACAAATAATTAAATCTTATAAAGTTTAGCTCAATAGTATGAGTTGAGACGTTGAAGAAGCATTAAAAAAATATTTTTTTTCTTAACAAATTAACTACTAATTTTGTCTATAGAAAAACAAAAATTATTGAATTTCATTATAAATGTTTAGTCTCACGACACGTTTATGAATAAATCAAATAAGTAATTTATATATTCAATTACTGAAAATTTTGATTATATATATATAAATCTCTTATGATCTAAAAATATTAGTTTGTTTTTGCTCTCGGTACTTCTTTAATCTACCAAAAAAAATATATTTTCTCCTATCTCAAATACTAAAAAAAAAATAAAAATAGTTATCTAATCCAAATTTACTTAAACTTTTGTTTAAGTTCGAGACGAGAGTAATATAAGATAAAATAAATTAAAATTTGAAAGTTAAAATAAGTAGGCTTACATGAATTTTGATGACATGTGGTATCAATGATATATAGGTTGTTCTATGCTGTGCTATTACTTACATACATTAATTAATTAACTAACTTGTGCTAGCTAGCTAGTTAAGTACGTATAGTGTGATTGTTGTCATTCAGGGGGGCCTAGTTACTAGTTGCCTCTTTGTTCATTCAAATTTAGAGCAATACAAAGTTCAACTTTTGATACCAAAAAGCTTATACAAAAAAGAATAAGAAAAATTAAATTTAGAGTGTGACTCACGACGAATGGGAGGAATCCTAGGTTGTTCATGCTCTACTACTGGTTCAAATGTTGATGCTATTTTGTTGCATTTTGAAGATGATCCCATTTCCTTGTTGCTTGGTTCTTCAAGAACTATTTGCTGTTTTTGTCACTTATTAGTAACAGATTGATTAAATTAAAGAGAAGAACAATTAATAATTATACTCAAATGTTAAAGAGTGTTTTAAGATCATTATTTCACATTTCAAAAAATAAATATTTTTATAAAAAAATCTGCTTACTTAAAAAACTAATTTTATGGTGAACTTGTTCTAACAATAAGCTATAGCCTCAAAAAGAGGGAAGAAAATAAGAGTGAAACATGTATGTATACCTGAGGGAGTGGAGGAGAAAATGGTTGAAGTGATGCAACCATGTTAACTGATAGCAAATTAGCACAATGTCCACATCTAACTGTAACCATGGTTTGCAAACTGCTATATGGAACATTCACCTGTCAATATTCATTTTAATTAAAACAAATATATATATCATCATTTACAATTTCAACTAGCTAGCTAGCTACAAACCCAATTGAACATATATTTTATGTGAAAGAACATGGTTTGAACACTCAACAAGTCAAACATTTTTCTAGTATTAAAATCAAACTAGCAGCACATTTTGAGTTGAGAGATACTTAAGAGGTCTAAAGTTCAAAACTTAAAAACTATCGTTACTACTATTTACTGATATTAGTTTATATAAAAAAAAATCAATCATTACAATAAAAAAGATTTTGAGGTCTCTGCAAGCAATTTTATCTGCAAAAATTGTGTTTTGAAAGTTATAAGAAATTAATTAATTATTAAGGACATTTGACAAAAGCTTTCACATTTTCCCAAGCAAGGAACTTCCAGAGCAGCAGGATTGCAATATAAGGTGATGAAATTAAAAGGAAATGAGAAAGAAACAAAATGTGTATATGGTTGGCAGAAGAAAGAGGTTAGAAGATGATAAAAAAAGGTAGAGAAGGAAGTGAGTGCAATAATCTTTTTTGATTCATTCTGAGAGAGTCTACTTTTATGGAGGTGTGTGAGTGTCCACTACTGTAACAGAAACCTGACATAGATTATTTAAAATTTAGTACTCTCATTCACTCACTCACTCACAAACAATATATGTTTTCTCTCTCTCTTGGTGCGCATATCACTTTTTTGCTGACACTGCAAGGCAAGATGATAAAAGATAGAAATTGTATCTCATTGTGTTAAAGAAAGAGAGAGAACTGAAAATGACTTGACTGGAACACAAACCATCAAACCCATAACCACTCACTCATACATTTTGTTATAGTGCCAATGCCAACTAGTCCAAGAGACATATGAATAAAGAGAGAGTGATCATCAACATCATCAAACTTATTAATTGAATAAATATGTTTCAAATCATACTGAAATTGATATAATCACATTGACTAATTGTGATTTTAAAAATACATGGAATTAATGCATGTGATTTTTCAAAACTTAGCTATTTGTGATTTCTGCTGCAATAAAAGTATGGAGTCAAATGACCTTGGAATATGAAAATTTAGATTCTGCTGCAATTCCAAACATATTATTTATACCGTAGTTTTAAAAATTGTCTAAGTGCATGTTTGAAATCACAGTGTGAATTGTGATTTATGAAAGCTTCAAAATATAGCTTTTGTTTTGTGATTCTTCCAAATACAAGCATCATAAAATTTTGACTGCTACTTTTTGAGTGTTAAGATCTTCAATTGAGGAAGAGAGAAAGAAAGAGACTGATTTGTCAAAAAGAGGTAATTTCAATTCAACAGACATGTTAAGCTATGAAGAAAGGAGAGAGAGATTTAACAAAATAAATAAATAAATATTGGTAAAAATCTCTTGTGGCATTTATAATCTCCAAAATTTGTTGTAGAAAAAAAGAGGGAACACTGCCTCTGTACTTGAGGGATGCAACAAAACTAAAAATGTGAAAAGAATTGCTTAAGCTTGATGATGCTTCACTGCACTGTGGTGGAAAATCATTATGATGAACACAAAATTGCACCTTCACTCTCATCACAGAAATGTAATGAATTAACAGATCAAGGACTTAGGAGAGAGAGAGAGAAAGAAACCAAATCATATATACTATGCTACTGATTTCCATCACATGGATTTGTACACAGATTTAATTTTATTTAGAACACAAGTACTGAAATGAAACAAACAAGACAAAAAAAATTGATAAATTAAAAATAAAAACTATAAACTTTGTATACAAATGAGCATTGAAGATTATATATATGATCCATGATGTCATATATTTTTTTAAAAAAAAATAAAAAATAAAGGAACCCTAACATCTGATTTTGGGATGAACCCTAATCATGAACTTGTAACTATAGCCCTCAAATCTGACTCTACAAGTTTGTGAATGCATATTGATCTTATAAGCATCTTAAAATTGTTTCCTTTTAACTCATAGAAATTCCTTTATTTCTCTCAAATTAGAACATGTCAAAGAATTCATGAAGAACAAGACCCAATTAAACTTTTTCTCAAAAGAAAAAAAAATCTCCTAAAATATAAATTAATTAGGAGTTTAATTCTTGGTATAAAATGTTAAAAAAAAAATCACTTAAATAATGTATTTATATATAATTTCATGGTTCCTAATTAAGGTAGCTGTGGCTTTTCCAACACAGTCATATTCTGATCATTAGTTTCTGAGCTGAATTTGGATTTTTTTTGTTTTCAGAACTAAACTAAGAAATAAACAGCTTTTCCTTTAATATTCTTTGATTTAATTTTATAATAATCTTGATAAAAGAAATGAAATGAAATATTTCCAAAAATTGCCAAAATAGCTTGTGAAAGGTTAGAAGAATAATGGAAAAGTAAATGGGAAAGAGAAATGAGAGAGTACCACTAAAATGGTGTTGCAGAAGTTGCAGTGAACATAACAAACACGTTCTGTTGCCATCATGTCCATTGACATTATTTTTCTTTTCTCTCTTTCTAAATGTGATTGTCCTTTGAGAGAGAGAGAGTGTGTGTGCTTAGTGGATTTATAAGGAGTGAATCACTTGGCTGAAAGAAAAGTGAACATACTCCATATTAAGGATTTATTTATTTTCAGTATATGCTTTATTTATTTATTTATTTATTAAACATGTCTTTTGTATCTCTATGAGATAATAGTGAATATTCTACAAAAAAATTAATTGTCATATAATTTATAAAGTAACATATCACAATAATTTATAAATATGACATTATAGATAATTATAATAAAAATTAAATATTTTTAATGTGAAGTCTTTAAGTTTTAGTTTAACTATAAACGTCGATATTGTTAGGTTAGACGTTTTGTCTCGGATTCGAATACGAGATCTCAAAGTTAAAATTTATCACCTCTTTTAAGATAAAAATATATTTTTATGATTTAATTATTACGATTTATTAACATTGTAAAACATTTTTATATTGACGAGTATATAAATTAAATTTATTCTAAACAATAAAATAAAATATAAAATTTTAATTATTTTATAAAAATAAATAAATGAGGTAATTATAAATCGTTGATTATTGGTACTGTATCCAACATATAAGATGTCGGGGTGTTACCTTATTTATTTGTAATATGACATAAATAAAGGGATGGTTAAAGAAAAAATAATATACTACCGACATCTTTCTTACAAATGTAAATTATTTTAGTAAATGCACTAGACTTCTTTAGTTAGTTTTATTTAAAAAGTTGAATTACTTTCTAAAATTATCATTCATTAATATATAATATGGAAAAGAGATATTCACTAAATTACATAAAATAATATATATATATATATAGATATTCAACAATTGGAAAAAAAAATATATTAATAAATATTTAGAGTCTCTTTATCCTTAATTATAAAATTTTATTGTCTTTTTTAGAATTAAAAAAAAAATACATTGTAAGTCAATTGTATTATTGGAACACAATTTTTGAGACACGTATGTGTATATACACACGCGATGTACGGCTCATCTAAAAAAAATTAAACAAAAATATAATTTATGTTATTAATCGCTTTGAATACTTCATTAACTATTTAAATACATGTCATTAACTATTTTTTAACCATGTATCTCATTATAACCATTAGAATATAAAAAATTAACCACTTTAAAGTACTTTTTTAAGCAGTAAATTATTGTACTTTAAAGTAATTAATGTCTTGCATTTTAGTAGTTAATGAGATATATGTTAAATAAGTGGTTAATGATTCATATTTTAGTAGTTAATGATGTATTCAAAGTGGTTTACAATATATAAGGATGAAAATAAGTCAGACCAACGTACCAACAGGGGACTAAGGTCTAGCCTACGTCAGACTTAGGCCAAACTTTTTTCTTAAACAAATAAAATCAAGGAAGGTCATACTATATAGCACATAATAAGTATTTTAGACCTATTAGGTCGGCCTATTTAAATAAATATAAATAATATTCTTTTACTACTATAATTATTATATTAAATTTTGATTTTTTTTTTTGTTATATATTCAATTTTTAGTAATTTACGCATATTAATTTTTGACATATTTAAATGTATTATTATAAAATATAATTTAAGTATAATATAGATAAAGCCATATTTTTTAAAATGTGATGTTAAATATCAAAATAGAACTTGATTTCATTGACATATCAACTTGTTAATCTATTTAAAGATATGTTTGATTAATTATTCAAAAATATTAAAATGAAATAGGTTTTTAAGTAGGCTAACAGACTATATCAGACTTCTATTAAAGTCAGACTCATGCCTAAAAAGGAAGCCTATGACAGGCATAGATTAGACTTAGGCTTTGAATTTTTTGACAGGTCAATTTCATACCTAGCAAAACCTAGTTCGACTCAGCCTATTCACACCCCTAATGATAGGGATGACAAGTAAAATTCGGGGCGGGGACGGGTTTGGAAGTGGTGATATCCATCGCACCCAAACCCAAACTCGCCCCGCAAGTAATATTATTGCAATTTTAAATTTTATATTCATATACATATTTAATATATTTTTTTTTATTTTTTTAAATATTAAAAATTATAATCTTATATCTATAGAAAATATTTTTTAATTTTATTATTGTCGAACAATAATTATTTTATTTTATTAATTATAATAGATATGATTTTTAAATTTATAATTTTACATATATGAATGAATGGAGGTGTAGGCGGGAAAACATGTTGCGGGCGGAAATGAGGTCTAAATTTCACACCCACTATGAAATAGAAGTGGAGGCGGATTTTCTCGATTAGTCGAATGCAAAGGTGGAGGAGACAAACTTCGCCATCGCCCCGCTTCGTTGTCATGCCTAGTTAATGATATAAATTTGTATGTGTTATAAAAAGATGTCACAATAATAAATAAAAAAATTTAAAAATGATTTTTTTTTTTAAATAAAAGTTTGATTTTTTTCTGAAAAAAATAAATACTATTCATCGTATTTAATATGTGTCAAATATTGTATTTATAATTCGTGTTCAAATAACATTTTTAATAATAAATTGAATGTTTTATTTTATGCCGAGATATTATTAATTTAAATGTCATTTGTATACTCTTTATAAAACAATATAAATTAAATACGTTTTATATGTAGATGTATACTCTATGATTAGTTAATCATTAAATAATTTTTCTATAAAAATATAATTAAAGGTATATTTTATCATATATTTTTGTCTCTAACTTTTTACATTAATTAATTTAATTCTTAAATATCGCAATTATTAATTAATTTGATACATAAAGTTATTAACAAAATAGAGGTTTTGAAAGCAGTACATGACACATTTAAAATTTTAGTGATTGAATCTTACATGTTTAAGAAATCAAAATGATTTTTTTTATTTAGTAAATATATTAAGAGTTTTGGTCAAATTCACTTGAATATTAATTTCTCAGCCATTAATCTAAAATTTTATATTAAAAAAAATTAAATCAACAAAAATAATTATATTTAATTTAAAAAATAATCAATTTTTTTATCAAAAGATCTACATATAACACCTGAGGTATTATTGTAAAATGTGAAAATTTAGAATGAAGGATGGGACAAGTCTGGTCGGGAAAAATGAGTGAAGTGGGGTTAGTGGTTTTTGATTTATTTACATAGAAAATGTTGATTTGGAATGTGATATTGCGCGTGTTTGTAAGACGCGGGAGAAGAGAGTGGGGAAAGGATGTGTTATGATTGAGAGGACGAGTGGGTAGGAGTGAACCATCCATCATCTCTAACCAATACTACTCTGGTTTTCTGTACCGGACGAGGGGGGCGACCAACTTAGACATTAATTATTAATGAATGCTTGGAAATTTGGAATGTTTAGATTCTTGTTTAGTGATTTTGTTGGGATCAGAGACATGTTTTTATTTTCTCTCAATTAGTGCATGTGTAAACCCAAGATGACCATATAAATAACAAACAAAATTCTACCACTCATCGTAACAAAGTTATTTTATTTTAATATGAATTTCAAAAATAAATATATTTTGAAATCTTTTGTAATACAAATAATTTTGATAATCTATTTGTATGGATTTAGTTTTTGAAAAATTATCTATGAACCCCAAACACATCAATGTTCAAAAATAAAGAAATATATTAGTGATCTAGTAAGATAAAGAGATATAAATAAAATGATATATTAAATAAGGTATTTGAAGAAGTTATGGATAAATATAAATATTATTATTGTTAGATTTTCTTATTCTATATGTCTGATTTGAATTGTATGTAATTTTTAAGAAAATTATTAGTTATATTATTGATTTCAATAATAAAATAAGTTTCATTTATATTCAAAATCTCTAATTAATTGTAGTTAGTGAAAACTTTGATAAATTAAGCTACAATAAATAAGGATATCTTATTATAAAAAAATTAATTAATATTGTATCATTAGTGTAAAATGAAAAATAATTTAAAATAGAGAAAAATTACAAATGACAGAATTATTGTGAGACAAAGAAGTATAATTGAATCGTTACAATAGTAATATTGGTTATTATTTACGACTTCAAACCATCCATAATGTTTTTATTTATCATCAATTTAATTTATACACCATTAACTTGAAATCAGATTATTAAAATAAATTAAGATCTTCTATATTTTCTCTCTCCATTTATATTCTTCATTACTATAATTCTGATGTATTTTTGCATATATTAAAATATTTGAGAGCATTAAATGTCATATTTTTGTATTTTATATTACTAAAACTTTGATAATGAAAAAAAGAGGAGAATATACCATTTCTTCTTATTAAAAATAAAATATGTCATTTAATTTTAGTTTGATTAAACTTACCCATGCAAAATCTCTTCTCATACGCTCTATTTTTCTTTGTTTATGTTTGCGTGACCCTGATCATATGACTTGCACTTCAACATTATTTGCAAAAGATCATCTACAATTTGAACGTTATATTAAATGATATCTTTTGTAAAATAAATGTTATTGAAGTATTTATAAATTTTAAACTCCACATTATCCACACGTTAATTTTGTATTACTTGCAAAAGCGATCACATGCACCCATTCTCATCCATGGGAGATCAAGGTCGTGTTTCCCCCCTACGCCAACATATAGAGAAAAAACTTACAAATAATCCCATCCATTTCTAACTATAAGCATTATTTGTAGAAAAATATTTAATTATTATGTACATTCTTAAACAATTTGAAATTTTTTAAATAGGTTTCTACACTAAATAAAAGTTTATCTAATTTCTGAATAAATATATTTTTTGTAATGAAGTCCTTATGTTATACTATTTTTAATCAATAGTAATTGGACAATTAAAATAAATGTTTAAAATGAATAGATTACTTATTTTATGTATTTACACAAAATCAATCGACTAAGGAATCGAAGTGGTGTAGTGGCACTGTGGCAGGTTGCATGTTTGAGATTTATGATACTTTTCATGCACAATTAGAGGTAGTTATGGAAGCCAATAATTTTTCTCACCAAGAAAGGTGAACAAGATTTGGTCGAAATGTGATTCGAAATCTTCTCCTGACTTTATTCCTTATAGATTACATAAGAAAAGGTATAATTGTCTTCTCTTAGTTTCATTCATGCGTTTCGAGGTTTCTTATATACATGTTTTTTACAATATATAAATATTGTCAATAAATACTTGTGTTGATAAATTGGATTCTTTTGGAGTCTTTTGGAGTCTTTTCAAGATATTTCACTTGCTGGAATCATATAATTTATTCTTTTATTGTTCGGGATTTTTCAAATCAACGATTTGGTTTACCATTTTTTGTTTTTCTTAAAGATTTGTTTTTTTTGTTTTTGGATTAAAATTCATACTCGGGTTTATTTTCAATTTTATTTCATTGTTTTGTTTTCCGTTTGGAGTAATCTATTGTTTGCACTATTGAGTTGTTTGGTAAGCTTTTAATGACGTGGTTGCTTTGTTTCTTTCATTTGTATTTTTGGATTTTGGTATAATGGAAATTTTTTGATTTAAATAAATAAAATATGAGTTTTTATTAGAACAATCTTGTTTTAGATGAATTAAATATAAATTTTAAATATCATAAATTCAAGATAAAAGTAATAAAGTATAGGTCTAAAAATTGATTTTTGAACTTATTTTTTGTGCAAAATTTTTTTATAATGTTGTAAACATATTTTTTTTTTTAAAAACATTAAAAAAAATATAAGTTAATATTTCAAAAGGGATTAAAATTGCTTGCATAATAATTTCGTTAGAACTAAAAAATAAATAGAAGGGCTAAAAGCAAAATTTTATAGAGACAAAAAATTTATTTAATCCAAAACTAAAGTCATTTTAAAATTAAAATAAAAATAATAATATTATACTTTTTTACAAGAAATTTAATTTAGGTCTAATGTAGATTCTTCACTGTTTATAGAGCTTTTAATAAACCTCTAAACTTAAATAGATTATAATTAGGTATCTGAACTATCAAAAATAAAAATAAATATATAAATTAATAAACATACATTAAAGTAAATAAAATATTGTTTTCGAAGGGTTTATAAAATTTAGTAAGATTTGTGGGGTAAGGGAACCAAGTTTGAAGGTATAAAGAATAAATTTCCTACCTTCACGATAAAGTAATAGTTTCAAGCCCAACCCTTCGTCCAGTCAAGGCCCAACATACAGAAGAAAGTAGTAGCTATCAAATTTGTTGTTTGTTTTGCCGTTTTCCCTTAATTTTTCAATTTTGTATAAGTAAATGTTAAACATTAAATCTTTTTTTTATGACCCCTTATCTACTCAAGAGTCTCCCAATTTGTTTGATCTGTGGTGGTGTTTTTGTAGCTAGCTAACTTAGACAGAAAACTAATTGTTCGTGGAGAAAGTCTAGTGAGACAAAACTGTATTATGTGTTTTTGTAATTGGACTACTTTCTTTAATAGGTATTACACATGGTAAGTGGATGAGCCTTAGGAAAAAACAAGGACCAAGAAGGACTCACGTTTCTTTTAGTTAGCATATCCTGGTACCTTGCCCTACTAGTAGTGCTGTTTGTTGCACTTTATGTGAGTACGAATTAATCTATCACATAGTTGACCAAAAAATGTATAACATTATTTTTTCTAAATTGATTCCATAAAAGTTTAACTATCAAAACATTGTTTTTTTAGAAAATTGATCCCATAAATTTAACTATAAATTTTATTGAATTAGTTTTTTTTAAGGATTTCTACTGTATAGGTAAGTTCAAGGTAAACCAGTACAATTAGTTTGTAAATGGAAGGATAAATAAGTTATTATTTAACCCAAAAAAAATTAACATCTTTAAAAAAATTATAATAACTAAATAATATTCATCAAAAATGTTAACGAAGTAACATTGAAAATTTAGTTAATTTGCTATTACTAATAATAGTGAATGTTGAATATTTTTTTAAAAAATATAAACAGAATTAGTGTAATATTTATAAATAGTAAAATTGTGTTTT
This sequence comes from Cicer arietinum, assembly GCF_000331145.2. Classification (NCBI taxonomy): domain Eukaryota; kingdom Viridiplantae; phylum Streptophyta; class Magnoliopsida; order Fabales; family Fabaceae; genus Cicer; species Cicer arietinum. The sequence goes on along the minus strand of NC_021165.2, from coordinate 61,655,119 downwards.
TTCCTATTAAATAATTTTTCTTAAAATATAATAACCTATCAATAGTTCTTTAATTTAAAAATTCAAGAATTTATTAGTTAAGAAAATAAATGTACTAAAATATATTTTTTATTTCTATTACTAGTGTTTTGTCCAAGTATGATGAGGAGTTTTCAACTTTGGAAAGAAAGATAAATGAATCATCAAGGATCTTTATTATACAAAATTCTAATACAGCAAAACATATAAACTACCAGTCAACTCAACGTGTGGTTTGTATTGAAAGAGAGTTTCCCTGATACAATGAGAAAACAACACAACACATGGTGCTAGAAGAGATGTCCCACCTACCTACTTTCACTATTTTTATCGAAACCAAATAAAGATGTTTGTTCTCCATTAGTATACTCTTTCACCGATATTTACCATTTTTGAACCTTAACATTCACTTATTTCAAAGAATAAAATTAATCAATCATTGATAATATTATTTAATTAAATAGTATTCGTGGTGTTTTAACTCAATTTTAATTAATATTTATGATTAATTATAGGTATATATATTAATTATAATTTATTTATTTTAGTATATATATATATATATATATATATATATATTAATTACTCTCTTTCCGACGATATGTCTCATATTTATATTACTTGAAACAATCTCCATTTAAGTTGAGTGGTCACTAATTAATCAAATGTAGGAAGACATTAAGGTTTACCCATCAATTATAAAGAGATTAATATTTGTCTCTTTGCAATATCATTAACGGAGTTCAAACTTTAAATTTTATTCCACAAGAATAGAATAATAATTATTCAATAATAATAAAAAATAATCATATTAAAATTATATCTTTACACAAGACAAAATATTAATTTATAATATATAACAAATATTGAATATGGTTAAATATATTTATGGTTCCTATAAAATCTTAACTTTTTAATTTTAATCTCTGTAAAAAAATAATACAATTTTTAGTCTTTATAAAATTATCATCCAGTTTTAGTTCTAGATGTTAATATTCTTCCACAAAAAATGAGTTACAAATTAAATTTTTAGGTGCATATTTTTGTTACGTTTATTTTAAAAAGTTGAAGGATAATAAAACATGTGTTTGTTTTAACAAGGACTAAAACTATTTTATTGGATAATTTTGTAAGACTAAAAGTTGTATTTATTTTATATGAACTAAAAACATATTTAACTCTATTAAATAAAATAAATATGGATATGTGTAAAATAATAAAATATTTTTAGTAATTGAGCGAGTTTGAGTGCCGGGACAATATCAACATACAAAATCTAAAACACAAATTTGCACTTAATCATTAATCAATGTGAGTTTTCTCCGTCAAAGTCAAAAATAGTTCGGGCGTATTCCACAAGTGCAGGTCTTGTTTTCGTGCCTAATATACCCCTTCTGATCTCATGCATAAGAACGCCAAAAATGACATATTTTACATTCACACCATTTGATAAAAAGTTTATCCCAACTTAAATATAAACATTTTCAAATTACTAGATACATTTATTGTTTTTTTGCAAATAAATTCCTAATTAATACCATTTAAGCTTTGTTCGGTAAAATTGATAGATAGCAAATAGTTGTTAAATTAATTGAAGTGTTTGGTAAATTTAGCGGTTTAATTAGTTTAAAAATATAAAATGACATTTATTTTTAATTAAAAATAAAATTTGTCAATTAATGCTTGCAATATTTTAAAATTAGTAGTTTAAAATTTATTTTTTATTAATTTCAAATTTATCAATCTGATAAATATTTTATTCATTTATCAATTTTAAAAAATTTAAAAATAAATTATTTACTTTAAAATATTAATTATTTTTAAAATTGAATTTTTTTATAAATGATTTAGAATTGTAATAAATAAATTATTTATTAATCCAATATATATTTTTATTTATTTTAAATTATAATACATAAATTATTTTATTTAAAGTGTTTTTTATTAAAATTATTTTAAATTATATAAATTATTTATAAATAAATTATTTTAAAATTATAAAAGGTAAAAAATAATTTTAATTACAATAATAAAGTAAAATTAAAAGAAAAATGATAAACTGTAAGTTTTCGTAAACTACTTAAGTTACCTTATAAAAAAAATATATAAAATATAAGCTCATAAATGACTATTACCAAACAAAATTTATAACTTATAAATTACAAACTATAAATTTGTTTTTTGGCTTTACCAAACAAAGCCTTAATATCTTGGAGTATGAAGTCAAATTAACTATATACAAATACAAATGGTATTTTAGACACATCTTTACATACAATGTAGACATTAACTATACCATCAAATTTTCTCAATAAAAGTGAAATGTGTAATAGGACTCATACTTAAAAGTAACCATTTTCAAATAATTTTCTTAAAATAATATAATAATAAAACAAAACAAAATTTTCCAAATTACTTTTTCTAAAAACTTGTTTTATGAGAATAGTCTTTTGAAAAATAAAGTTATTCTACTTTCGTTCTTAAGTATAAAACTCTCATGAGAATTTTTTTTTATTCCCTCTTTATACAACTATACTATAATAAAAACATTAATAAATTTTCTCTCTTAAAATATAAATTTATAAAAATGATTATAACTTTTAACAAATTTAACACTATTATTAATTTTTTTTAATTATCGTGATTTAGTTAATAAAATTCTATAATAAAGATCAGAGGTAGTAACATTTTTCTTTTGATGGTAAAACAAAATTATAACATTTAATATGATAAAAAAAAAGGGTAACATTTACTTTTATTTGAAACACAACAAATAAAAGTTTTGTTGTTTATATTAGAAAGACGAGATCGTATAATTTAAATTTGATTTCTCTAAAATGAATAATTAGTAAAATGAACAAATTAAATATTAATATTATATACATATATATAATATCAATCATTAATTTATAGTTTAAATATACTTTTAATCATATAAATATAAATCATTTTAATTTTAATTCATATAAAAATATTTTTTTTAATTTCCACTCTTGCAAATTCTAAAAAAAATTAAAGGCTTAATTGCAGTTTTGTTGCCTCTATTTTAGCTGAATCGCGAAAGTAGTCTCTCAATTTTATTTATCCTCAATTGCAGTCCCTCAAATCAGAATTTTGATAAAAAAACGTGATGAAATTTCATTTTTTTGCATTTATTTAAGTCACATCTTGCCTCAATATCTTGTTGTACAACAATTGTACTTGAAATCGATTATTATAAATGGTGTGGTGTGACTTTAAAAAAAATGTCACTTCATTAATTTTTGAACCAAAATTCGGTTTGAGAACTAAAACTGAAAAAAAAATAAAATTAAAAACTACTTTCTTAATTAAGTTAAAATAGAAAGACCAAACTGCAATTAAACCAAAATTAAAAGAATCACTCAACAGATTTAAATGCTAATTTTCAATAATGTGACATGTATAATATTTAATTATTAGAATATTAACTTCTTGAATTCATCTTCAACTCCAATTCTTTTTATTTTTGAACCATCAAAATGCCATATCTAATCCAAACCAAACTAAACCCAACCTCACCTTTTTTCTGTAACAAAACAAACTCAACCTCACCAATTTCTCAATCCCAAATCCCCTTGAAACCGAAACCACAATTATCACCCCTCAAGAAAATGAACATGGCCGCATAACCTCAATCCAAACCACAACTTCAACAACAAATATCAAAATCACAACTTCAACAAACATCACACTCTTTTTCTCCTATTCTTTCAATTATTTTAATTTTTCACAATTTAATTTGGTTGTTATAGTGTTTTTCATGGTGTAATATTTCTTCTTTTAATGACGAGTGAACGTAGATAGATCTGCGATGAAAAGGAAGAAGAGGGTTATGAGAGAGATTTGAAATATGAAGTATGAAGTAGAACAAACCCATCTTCAACCATAAACCCAGAAAAATTCATCCCAACAAAGTAGGTGAAATTCTGAATTCTGTTCATGATTGTAAGATAAAACCTAATCCCCTTTCTAACATGAACTCAGTAAAAAGTAATAAATATTTGATAAAATGATTGAAATAATTCGTACACGAAATTAATAATTAAATAATATCCAGTCAACAAATTTATTCCGTCAACACATACCACATCATTAAAAATTCATCGAATCAACACTTAAATGAGTTGAGGGATTTTTCTATATTTTTTTTGGTGAAATTTGCAGAAAGTTAAATAATATTTTTTTATAAAATAAAATCCAAATACGCATATTACTTATTTATTATCTAAGTGAGTTAAGTGAGTTGATTAGATTAAATTAGGCTAATCCGTAAATTTATGTAAAAAGAATAAAAATTATCGGGTTCTGTATTGAAACAGAGCTACCCCTTACAATGAGAAACAGATAACACAATGCGTCACCTACCCACTTTATCAGTTTCACAATTTTCTACTGTGCTATTAAAATATTGAAAATATCGAAACCTAACAAACACGTTCTTCTTCATTATTATTATTATTACTATACTCACGCACTCCAATTTTGAACGTACCACCATTTTTTTAACCTCAACATTCACACAAACACATACTATGCTTCACGCTTTCGTTTTCTCTCTTTCAAACAAGATGTCTCTTGCTCGAGGCACTGCTGTTGTTTTCCTCTTATTTGCTCTATACTGCGGTTTGGACCCATTTGAACACAGTCCAATTGCGAAATTTCCTGATTTTGAGGCCAAGAAGGTTGACATACCACCATGGTCTGAGGTTCCTAATGACACTGACAAACAAAACTTGCTGCAGAATTCTGAGATTAAGTTTTTGAACCAAGTTCAAGGACCTGAGAGTATTGTTTTTGATCCTCTTGGTCGTGGTCCTTATACTGGTCTTGCTGATGGTAGGATCTTGTTTTGGAATGGACAATCTTGGTTTGATTTTGCTTACACCTCGCCCAATAGGTAGATCACAATTCCCTTCTCAAGATTATTAATTTTATGTTTTCTTAGAAATTGTGGTGGTTTTAATGTAAAATTTGGTATGTTCTACTAAAAATTTAAGTCATATTATGTACTACTATATAGTTTGGACTTTTACATTGGATGTGTGTCCCATAAGTGTTAGCAACACTCTGAGCGTTAGAAAAGAGAATCTTGCTAACACTCGTGTGTCTATTTATTAAGTACAAATATTTAAATAGTTTTACTAAGTTTTATTTGGATAATCGGTTTAATCAACTACATATGTGTTAAGAGTCTCACATGAGATATATAAGGTCTGATAAAAGGTTTATAAGTAGTAGGTAGTTTAGTGGGAGTTATGTATGGCCCAACCCAAATTATAAGATATGTATAAACTATTTTTATAATAAAATATGTTAAACTCAAAATGTTGTTTTATAAATTATAAGTTGTTTCCATAAACTGTTGAAAGACAATTCATGGGTTCTTAACAAACAATGAACTTTGAAGCTTTTAATTGTTTTCAAATAGAAAAAATAGCAATTATCTGGTGAATTGCAAGAAGGGATGATTGTTCGAGCAAATGGTAAAACCAGGTATTAAAGGATAATAAGTAAATAAGTAAAACTGTTGAAAGACTCATTCCACAAACTAGAGCCAAGTGTGTTTAGGGAAGGATGTAGAAGTTTTGTTGCGGTCACTAAATATAGAGAAGAATCTAGAAGTTTCATATATGCTGTTACAATGAGTCACCTTTCCATTCCTATTTTCTGCATTGCACGGTGTGTTAGATGTGTTGAGTAGAATCCAATTCTGCTATGTATGAGATGCTGTATGTAGATATTTGGATGAATGAATGAAGTAGAAAATAATATAGTCAGAAAAGTTTAGTTTGTTAGCTAGTTTCACTTTTATAAGTGGAACACATCCGTCACGTTGAAAGTTGATTTTGTAATGCTGAGTTAGGTTCCATCTAAACGAAAGCTATATTGTTTTCCTTTTCCCCTGCACTCTACACATGACATAAACACCCTATTTCAAATTCATCATAACTGCATTCATAGATTATTAACCAATGACTTCGCCTATATTCTTTATTATGAGATATTAACAGAACAATGAATACCAGCAACACTCTTCAGTCTTCAAGCCTTATTCTTTGTCGATACGGATTTTCCACCATAGATTTCATATTCTGTCATACTGTTACAAGAAGTTCATATTTGATAAATTACATACTACATAGTATAGTCTCATTATTATTATTTAAGTTTTAGCACAAGTGTTTTGCAATAGCTTATGATTAAATGGTAGTGATTTTTCTTCTATCTCTTTCAAAAACAGGTCACTATGCACTCCCATTGAAGCTGCAACACCATTTAGTTATGTGAAGACTGAACACATCTGTGGAAGGCCTTTAGGACTCAGATTTGACAAGAAAACTGGTGAATTGTACATAGCAGATGCATATCTTGGGCTCATGAAGGTGGGACCCGAAGGTGGTTTAGCAACATCGCTTGCAACCGAGGCTGAAGGCGTGCCTCTGAGATTTACTAATGATGTTGATGTTGATACTGAAGGAAATGTTTATTTTACAGAAAGCAGTACTATTTACCAGAGGAGGTATGATTTGGTTGTTAAATTTTTAGATGCTGAATTGCAAAAACATAAAACATTAAGAAGTTTCATGTTGTTTTCAATAATGTATGGTTGGTTTTCTATATGTAGAGCTTTCTCTGCATGTGTCAAGCTTCTGTTTGCATGCACCTTGAAATTCTGAATTGTGAAATATTGATATTAGATTGTTTCATCTATTTTTTTTCTGACATAATTTTTGTACAGGAATTTCATTCAGCTGGTATTTTCTGGAGATGATTCTGGAAAGGTTTTGAAATACAACCCTACAACAAAGGAAACCACTGTTCTTGTGAGGAATGTTCAATTCCCAAATGGTATTTCCTTAAGCAAAGATGGCTCCTTCTTTGTTTTTTGCGAAGGGGCTATTGGCAGGTCAGTAAATCTTACCTCTTTAGCTAGCAGCATTTTATTTAAGCTTAATGTTAGCAAGTCTTATAGTATATTCCAATGTATGAACTCGTGTTAATATAAATGTTCAATTTTTTTGTTTTTTTTAAGAAGTGATATTTTGACATCAAATTAGATGATCGGTGCAAATAAAAAATGTGATTAATTACTTTTAGCTTATGCTTAATGAATGTAACAAAGTGTCATAATTCACTAATCATTCATTGAACACAATTAACGATGATTTTGACTTATTAACCACAGTTTTCAAGTGCATATTTGAACACAAATTTTGTTAATGAATATCATGTATATTTGAACACCTAAAAATCATATATATTTGAACAAAAGTTGGATGGTTCGTGGATATATGTATATTTAAACACTTGAAAATTGTGACTAATGGTGCTCAACGTTGGGGTTAATTGTGCTCAATTGATGGTTAATGAATTGTGTCCATCAAACATAATTAACCATATATTTAAAATGTGTTAATCATTTAATTTGCGTGTCAAACTAACACAATTATTTATTTTATATGGATTGTTTCTTATTGTGTAGGCTACGTAAATATTGGCTAAAAGGCGAAAAAGCTGGAACTTCAGAGATCTTAGCCATTCTACCTGGATATCCTGATAACGTACGAGTGAACGAAAATGGCGATTTTTGGGTGGCTCTTCATTGTCGACGATATATGTATGCGTACCTTAATGGTTTGTATCCAAGGATAAGGAAAGCTATACTCAAGCTTCCTATACCAACAAAAATTCAATACTTGTTTCAAATAGGAGGCAAGCAACGTGGTGTGATTGTGAAGTATAGTCCTGAAGGTAAATTGTTGCAGATATTGGAGGATAGTGAGGGAAAAGTTGTTAGAGCAGTGAGTGAAGTTGAGGAGAAAGATGGTCAACTTTGGATAGGAAGTGTTCTTATGCCTTTTATTGCAGTTTATAAATTATAACTTGACATGAAGTATATTACACTCTCCCTTTCCTACCTTCAATCCTCTATCACAAGTTTATTGCTTCAATAATGTAAGTTCGTAATGGAATAGAAATTCTGAGATGAGATTTGATGCTATATTGCCTTTTGTGGTTACCGGCATGTGCAATCATTATCAATTAATGGATTGTTGGTCATTTTGATTACTTATAATGGATTGTAGATTACCCTGTCATTTTGATAGAATGTTGTTTTGATTACTTTTGATAGGGTATTAAAATTATGAAGGAATTTATGAGATAGTATTAGCCATACTCAAACGAGTTTAGACCATAGTGCATTGGACTGTGGAGTAGTGTTAACATTGTACCAGACAATATTCTTGAGTGGGAGCTCTGATCCTATACATTTCAGACTCTCAGAGATGAAATGGACACGTTAAGAGCTATGGAGCTACTTCTCACCAGACCGATTCAACGGAGAATCGAAGTCCTAACCAGTATGGTCAAGCTTCCAGATCAGATGTGCATTTAACCCGATGACAGTGTTATCTATTAAATCGGTCATAACCCGGGAAAAAGTCGTGGAACTGATAATAAAAAAACGTGCCAGCTCACCTAATGTATGAGAAAAAAATGGTGAGAGATCACAGTGAAGCTTTGCTGATGAAGAAAGAATATAGAAGAAACAAAGAATAAGAAAAGAAATGGGATCAAAATGGAATGACCCAATGATCAAAATAGAAGAAACAAAGAAGAATATGAACTTTAGATACCGATAGGAATGACCAAAGTATCTACCATTTGTAACTTACATGATCAAAATGGAACGAAGACAAGTAAAGAGACCAAAGTGTTTAACGTTTGTAATTTAATGTACCAAAATTGAAAGAAAAAAAAAAACTCAAAAGGACCAAAGAGAAATCTAACAATAACTTAAAAGATAAAAAAATATAATTTAGCCTATTATGAAACATAGATCATGTTTGTTATAGTCTTAAAAAGATCACTTTAGGAGTTTTCATTGGTTTGTTTTAGCTATTGGAAAAAATTAGAAGGTAAAATACAATATTCTATTGTGAACTAATTGAAACAACGACAAAATATATGAGAGTAAATATGAATGAGAAACGAGAGAAAGAGAGAAAACTTAATAAGAGAGAGTGAATAATATTCTTATGTAATTGTGTTGTTTATGTTACAATGTTAGCCCTACTTATAGGGGCACAAAGAAAGAGACATTTACTAATGAGTCTAATGGTATCGATATTCATAACACTCCCTCTTAAATGTCCATCGAGAATATGACTCATTCTAACTTTATTAAAAAAATCAATGGAAAAAAATTATAGTGAAGAAAAAATTGTACAGTATCTTTTTGTGAATTACTCCCTCAACCATACAAATATCTCTAAGAAGGAGAATGTCAAACTTTAGTACTATTACTCGAAGATTCTAGTTGGAAGTGACTTTGTGAAGATTTCTTCGAGATTATCACACAAATGAATTTATTGAATGTTTGTCTCACTGTTATTCTGCAGATCATGAGTGGAAAGGAATTTTTGAGAAATATGTTTTTCAGTCTCCTTTAATATAGTATTCTTCAAAACAATTGCATGCAATATTATTCTGTAGAAACTTTCCAATAATATTTTCTAGGAGAAAAACCACAAATCTCTTGTATTTGTTGAATCACATACTTCAACCAAAATACATTAACTTGTCTCATCTAATGCTAAAACTTCATCCTCATTTAATGATATTATTGTTATGGTTTGTTTCACATATTTCCATGAAATAGTTGTACTTCATCATTGTAAGCAAATAGGTTCATTTATGATCTATACTATTATGAGAATTATACAAATAATATCTCTAATATTACAAAGTATATTTGTTGGTGTATATGTAAAGAAGTTCACTTGTCTAATAAACAACAAATAATTAGCAAGATACACTATCATTTGATTGCACAAATATATGGTACTTGAAGACCTTATAATATTCAAAGTGCACTACTAATTTTATTTGTTCATATATAACCATTTTAAAGCAATTTCTATATAAGCTTCATAATTTACAAAAATATTATTTATATAATCATTTTGTAATCTCAAATTTTTTCGTCAAAATACTTAACAAATGATGACTTTTTCATACCCTCATTTAGCAAATACTCACACAAGAATATTACACAATATCCATCTAGATTGTTTGAGCATATAAAGAGACTTACACATTTTGATTAAGTAATCTCTTCATTAGTTTGAATTGTATGTACCACACAAATTGAAGCATTCAGATAATTTCTTATAATCATCACTAAAAAGTGAGTCATGCAAATACATTGTCTTTCATATAAATTGAACATTTGAGGGCTACTAACTTTAATCAAGTATGAAAAGGTTCTTGAATTCACTTAAGGTGAATATGTACTTCTTCATTCTCATGTTCTTATCGTGCAAAAATTCAACAATATCTAATTAGCTTCACATCTTCAAATGTGCGGATTACAAGTTCAAAAGTCTTTGCCGTTATGGAGCGAGCTTAATTAAACTTCAATTGCCTCTTTAAATTTTAAACGTATTTCTTTGTATATAATATATAATATATAATATATTTTAGTTCATGATTTTCTTATCATTGATCACATATAGCCACTACGCCAAAAATGACATTTAACAGCGCCCATTTTACAACGCTTGCTAAACACAAGCGCTGTTGTAATTATATTTTAAAAATAACGGAACCTATTACAGCGCTTTTGATGCAAAGCACTGTAAAACAAGCGCTGTAGTAGGTCATATAACGTTTGCGCATCACGTTATAAGGCTTTTACAGCGCTTGTCAAAAAAGCGCTGTAAAAGGAAGCGCTTTCGCGAATCAGTTACAGCGCTTTTTCCACAAGCGCTGTAAAACACATGCGCTTTCATTGAATTTAACTACCTATTACAACGCTTTTTTCACAAGCGCTGTAAAACACATGCGCTTTCATTGAATTTAACTACCTATTACAGCGCGTTTTTCACAAGCGCTGTAAAACACATGCGCTTTCATTGAATTTAACTACCTATTACAGCGCGTTTTTCACAAGCGCTGTAAAATACATCTTTAAAATAATTATATACGTTGGAAACCCTCATATCCTCTACATCTTTCAAATAATTATATACGTTGGGAACCCTAATATCCTCTACGTACTGTGCGGCCATCTACGTTGTCTAAGGTATTTTTTACACATGATCTGTTATGTTTTGAAATTGTCAAAAATTGTCAAAAACTCATACCACATGATCTGTTCTGTTTTGAAATTGTTAGTTGATATTGGTTTCTTTTTGAAACTTGTTGATATGTTTTGAAAGCTTATTATTTTTGTTACTGCATTTATATAGGTGGTATAATATGGATAGGAAATGGATTTCAGCCAATCGATTGTCAAAAGAGTATGAAATTGGAGTGAAGGAGTTTGTTGAGTTTGCAGTGAAGAATGCAAAAGATCCAAATAGAGTAGTTTGTCCTTGTTTAAAATGTTGTTTTGGAAAACGTGTTAGAGAAGATGAATTAGAAGGACATCTAGTATGTAATGGAATTGATCAAAGCTACACATGTTGGATAAGACATGGTGAGAAAAAAAAAGGAAACATTAATTTTGAGAATAGTTCGACATATGCTTCAACTGACTTCGATACAGATACATATGAGCCGGACCGAGTTGATGAGATTGCAAAAGCAGTTGAAGAAGATCTTCGAGATTGTCCTAAAATGTTTGAAAGTTTGTTGAGTGATGCAGAGAAAGAATTATATAATGGTTGTACTAAATTCACAAGACTGTCAGCGATATTAAAGTTGTACAACTTAAAAGCGAGTAATGGATGGTCTGATAAAAGCTTTACAGAATTATTAACACTCATAAAAGATATGTTGCCAGATGATAATGAACTTCCCAGTCGAACCTACGAGGCTAAACGGATTTTGTGTTCTATTGGAATGAGTTACGAAAGGATTCATGCGTGTCCTAACGATTGCATTTTATTTCGAAACGAATATGAACTACTTAAGGCGTGTCCGAAATGCAATGTCTCTCGATATAAGAAGAAAGAATCTACTCCAGCAAAAGTCGTGTGGTATTTTCCTATAATACCAAGATTTAGGCGCATGTATCGCAGTGAAGAAGATTCAAAACACTTGACATGGCATGCAGATGAAAGAATTAGAGATGGAATGTTTCGACACCCTGCAGATTCCCCACAATGGGCAAAAATTGATCACGAGTATCCTGAATTCGGGATAGAGTCAAGAAATCTAAGACTTGCACTTTCTACTGATGGAATGAATCCACATGGTCTTCAAAGCATCTCACATAGCACGTGGCCTGTGATTTTGGTAATATATAACCTACCTCCATGGTTATGTATGAAGCGTAAGTTTATGATGTTGTCTCTGTTAATTTCTGGACCCAAACAACCGGGGAATGATATCGACGTATACTTGACTCCTCTAATCGAAAATTTAAAAAGTATGTGGGAGACAGGTGTGGAAGTTTATGATGGGTATAAGAAAGAATGTTTCAATTTGAGGGCTATGTTGTTCGGCACAATTAATGATTTTCCAGCATATGGTAATTTATCAGGATATAGCATTAAAGGTCAGTGTGCATGTCCTATATGTGAAGAGAGTACAAATTGGATGCGGTTGAAACATTGTAAGAAGAATGTGTTTCTTGGACATCGTAGATTTTTACCTTATAGTCATCAGTATCGTGGGTGGAGAAATGCATTCAATGGAAAATCAGAGGAAGGTAAAGCTCCTTTAGCACCGACTGGATATCAAATACTTGAAAAAGTACAAGGTTTGACCAATAAATTTGGCAAACCTTTTGCGGGAGAGCTGGTGAAAACTGGGTGGAAGAAAAAGTCAATTTTCTTTGAATTGCCATATTGGAAGTCATTGTATGTAAGACATTTCCTCGATGTGATGCATATTGAGAAAAATGTATTTGAAAGTGTTATTGGTACGTTACTCAATGTTCCAGGAAAGTCTAAAGATGGCGTCAATGCAAGATTGGACTTGGTCGATATGGGAATAAGAAATGAACTGGCTCCAGTAAAGAAAGGAAATCGCACATATCTACCTCCAGCCGCTCATACTCTATCTAGAAAGGAAAAAATTGTTTTATGTAAATTTCTACACGAAGTTAAAGTTCCAGAAGGATACTCTTCGAACATTAAAAATTTGGTTTGTATGAAAGACCTCAAGTTAAAAGGTTTGAAGACCCATGATTGTCATATTATAATGGAGCATTTGCTACCAATAGGTATACGTTCCATTTTACCTGAAAAAGTTCGACTAGCCTTAACTAGATTATGTTTCTTCTTCAGGGAAATTTGTAGTAAAGTGATCGACCCTCAGAAATTACCGACATTGCAGAGGGAAATTGTTGTTACTTTGTGTGAGCTTGAAATGTATTTCCCACCATCGTTTTTTGATATAATGGTTCACCTTACTGTTCATCTGGTTAAGGAGACACAACTTTGTGGGCCAGCTTATATGAGATGGATGTATCCGATAGAACGATATATGAAAATATTAAAAGGGTACGTAAAAAGTAGAAGTCGACCAGAAGGTTGTATTGCTGAACGATACATTGTTGAAGAGGCTGCTGAATTTTGTACTGAATATCTGTCCAATGTTGAATCCATAGGGCTTCCCATGTCTCGTCATTCGGGAAGACTATCAGGAGAAGGGATAACTGGAAGGAGACTACTGACTATATCAAGGACAGAATGGGAGCAGGCACAATTGTATGTTCTGCACAATGATGATGAGGTTCAACCGTATGTTACAATACACATTGATCAGTTATCTCGTTTGAACATGAATAGGAATCAAAATTGGATAACTCGAGAGCACAATCGAAGTTTTGTAACATGGTTAAAAAATCACATAATGTCAAAATTTGATATAGACCCCGGATCAATTTCAAATAGATTGAGGTGGCTAGCAAATGGTCCGAGCTTACATGTCTTTTCTTACACTGGTTATGTTATTAACGGCTACACATTTTATACCAAAGAACAAGATGATCAGACCACTATGCAAAATAGTGGAGTCACTCTCGTAGCTGAAGCGATGCATGTCTCAAGTGCAAAAGACAAAAACCCAATATATGCAAATCTATCATATTTTGGGGTTATCGAGCGCATATGGGAGTTAGACTACACAATGTTTCGTGTTCCCATATTTGGTTGCAAGTGGGTCGATAATAATAATGGCGTTCGGATTGATGAGTCAGGATTCTTGCTTGTCGATTTTAATAGGGTGGGATACAAAGACGAGCCTTTTATTTTAGCGTCGCAAGCTCAACAAGTGTTTTATGTCACTGATCCTTCTAATGATAAATGGTCTGTTGTCCTATCGACCAATAAAATAAGTGATGATAACAATAATGATGAAGATGTTGGTAATGATCTTTTATTTGCAACATCACAACAACCACATGAAATTGATTCAACTGATGATGGTTTATATCTTAGAGATGATCATGATGAGGGAATTTGGATTAATCCATCGTTTCGTATTGTAAATGGACAAACAAATGTGAATGTCACCAGGAAAAGAAGAAGGGCATCTTAATGTATATATATGTTTAATTGTTTTATATAAGCTATGCATGTAATCTGAACTGTGTTATTGTAAATATGCATGTAATCTGAATTGAGTGTTTTATACTAAGTTCTGATTAATTTATTTTCTGATTAATTTATTTTCTGCTTATATTTAGCTTGATTTGAGTGTTTTATACCAAGTTCATGTAACAATGAGTGTTTTATATTTAGCTTGATTTACATGAACTGAACTGAATATAAATTAGTAATTTACATGAACTGAACTGAACTGAATAGAGAGATTCTCTTTTGCTCAGTGCATATATATATATAGATTCTTCAGAATACTCATTTCTAATAATTCATCATCTCCTAAAGTATTGTGATAAAGACAATGATAACAATATTTTTAATCCAATAAACAATGATAAAAATGTTTTTAATGTCATCCCAACCCAAATAAACCAAACACAAAAATAAAATAAAGAGACATTTTACAGCGCTTATCTTAAAAAGCGCTGTAAAAGATCCTTTTAAAAATAAAATAATGAGTGTTTTATACCTTTTACAGCGCTTTTCACACAAAGCGCTGTAAACGACTCTTTTGAAAGTGAGTAAAAAAGACATTTTACAGCGCTTATTTGACAAAGCGCTGTAAAAAAGCTTTAAAAATAATATTCATCAGACACCTAATTTCTTCAAACACCTTGTACGCATCATGGGAATCCAAAAAACATCAGACACAAACCCATTTCTTCAAACACCTTGTACGCATCATGGGAATCCAAAAAACATCAGACACAAACCCATTTCTTCAAACACCTTGTACGCATCATGGGAATCCCCAAAAACACCAGACACAAACCCATTTTTCGCAACATGGCAATGATCCTGAATACCAATTAAGTTTCGATTTAAGAAGGAAAGAGAATGTAAAGAGATAAAAAGGGTGTTGAGGTGGAGATTGAATTGTGAAAGAGTAAGCTTTGATGTTTGTGAAGAAGATGCATAAAAGGAGAAGAGTTTGGTGAAGAGGAAGGGATTTTTGTGGTGACCAGTTACTACTATGTGGGTTTTGCATGCATGTTGAGCTTGTTTAAAAAATAACATAACATAACAAAACACAAAAACAATAAGGCCTTTTACAGCGCTTATTTGGAAAAAGCGCTGTAAAAGAGCCTTTTAAAATTAACATAAAGAGACATTTTAGAGCGCTTATGTGGAAAAGCGCTGTAAAAGGCTTTAAAAAACATTCATATAACATAATAACACACGGAGGTCTTTTACAGCGCTTATTTGGGAAAAGCGCTGTAAAAGAGCCTCTTAAAATTAACATAAAGAGACATTTTAGAGCGCTTATGTGTAAAAGCGCTGTAAAAGGCATTCAAATAACATAATAACACACGGAGGTCTTTTACAGCGCTTATTTGAAAAAAGCGCTGTAAAAGAGCCTTTTAAAAATTTAACTAAAGAAGCCTTTTAGAGCGCTTATGTGTGAAAGCGCTGTAAAAGGCATTCATATAACATAATAACACACGGAGGTCTTTTACAGCGCTTATTTGAAAAAAGCGCTGTAAAAGAGCCTTTTAAAAATTTAACTAAAGAAGCCTTTTAGAGCGCTTATGTGTGAAAGCGCTGTAAAAGGCATTCATATAACATAATAACACACGGAGGTCTTTTACAGCGCTTATTTGAAAAAAGCGCTGTAAAAGGCATTCAAATAACATAATAACACACGGAGGTCTTTTACAGCGCTTATTTGAAAAAAGCGCTGTAAAAGGCATTCAAATAACATAATAACACACGGAGGTCTTTTACAGCGCTTATTTGAAAAAAGCGCTGTAAAAGAGCCTTTTAAAAATTTAACTAAAGAAGCCTTTTAGAGCGCTTTACAAAATAAGCGCTGTAAAAGGCTTATAAAAAGCGCTGTAAAAGTGTTACGTATATATAACAGTTACCTCTTCAGTTTCCTCTTCATTACGTAACCTTCATCTCAACCTTCATTTCTTCTCTTCTTTTGCAAACCCTATCATCCCGTCCTTTACGAACCTTATTTCCACGATCATCTCCTTCATTTCGAACCTTATTTCCATCCAAGATCATCTCTCCCATTTCACACAATATATTTTCATTGAAATACGTAACCCTCATTACGTATTTCTTCAAACCGTATTTCTGTGAACCATATTTCTGTGAACTTTCTGCAAACCCTCTTTTCTTTGCATTTCGTCTTTCTTCGAACCATCATTATTCAGGTATTGATGTTATTAAATTTTTGTAATCATTAGAATGCATGTTGAGCTTTTTTAAGATATACTGATACATGTTGAGTTTGTTTATAATAATGCATGATCCATGTTGAGCTTGTTGATGTTATACTAAAGTGCATGTTGAACTTGTTGTAGTTAAATGGATACAAACAAAGATTTAGAAGTTCAAAATGAAGAAGTTGGCACCTCTAAGACTTACGAAAAAGAAGTCAAACGTGGTGCAACTATCATGCAAAGGGTGATTAAAGCACGGAGCAGTGGCATTAAATTTGAGGTATACTATATATACTCTGTTTGCTGTGTGTTTTTTTATCTTTTTTTAGGGTTTAGGGCATGTACTTACTATATGAGTTTATTAGGTTGGCTGGAACGAGAGTGGTCAGCCAGTTGACCCCAACAGCTCCATGTTTGTAAGCTACATTGGGGCTGTTGTTCGTCAAAATGTCCCAATAACAATAGACAACTGGAGAGATAAGGCGTTGAAGGATGCCAAAGATATCATCTGGAATGACATTCAAGTAAATATTTTGATCTACTCTTTTGTCATTTATAATTTTTTTTCTGTAAAATACATTACTTATAATTGTTTTCATTGCAGACCACTTTTGTTCTTGATGAGGAACGAAAGTCATATGTTTTGAGAGTTGCTGGGAAAATCCATCGTGGATTTAGATCCCATCTCTCAAATTTCTATCTAAAAGATAGAGAAGGAAACACAAATGCTGAACCTCCAAAGATATATCAACATTATATATCAAAGGATGAATGGAGTGCATTTGTTTCCAAACGTTCTGACCCGGCGTTTGTCGTAAGTGATTAATTTATTAGCATTTGTGTTTTATTATTCATATTCGTAGCGTATTTTAAATTTTTACACAATTGCTATTTTTTTTTTATATAGAATATTAGTAAGGCAAATCGCGAACGGGCAAGCAACCCAAAACACCCATACAAGAAATCACGTATGGGATATGCACGCCTTGAACAAAAAATTGTAAGTAATTAAACATCACTTGTAATTTGTATTATAAACTATAGTGTGTAACTAATTTGTATTATTTTGTTTATGATTTTAACGAATAGAGAAAAGACACCCAAGCCGATCAACCCTTGGGTCGTCATATCTTATGGAAGGAAGCGCGTGTTAACAAAGAAGGAGTGGTTGATAATGAAAATGTCAAGAAAGTTGTAGAACTTTGTGTAAGTATATTATCACTTTAATATTTTTTAATATTGTATTTTAAAAATGCTATTGAACTTATCTTTTTAATGTTACATGTATTTTAGGAAACTATTGAACAAAGTTCTGAAACTCAAGAGGGCAACAAGGATACGTGCAGGGACATTCTTGGGAAAGTGTTTAATGTCCCTGAGTATTCCGGTCGAGTGAGGGGGAAAGGATTTGGCGTAACTCCCAAAAGCTTTTTTCCTCAAGAGAAGCGCCAAAAACCTTCCAACGAGGAAGTATTAGAGAAGCTCAGAATCTTATCGGAGCAAGTGGCACTCTTGGTGAATACGAATAAAGACAAGCAACTTCCGGTTCAGCTCCAACCTGAAATACAAATGGAGAGTGAAACCGGGAGTTGCAACGTCGGTTTGAAGAGTATTCCCGAGGTAATTAATTACTTACTACTTACTTGCTTATGTAATTACTTATGTATTAAACAAACTTATATATTAACTGTACTTATGTTTTAACTATTGATGTAGGGTGTCACTACATGTGTCCTATACTTGTCCTCGCCGACTCAACGGAAGGTGGGAAAAGGAATATTGCACAATACTTCGGGAGAAGTATTGCACAATATTCCGATCCCCGCGGGCCATGTCAAAGTATCGCCTACGGTTGCTTTCGAACCAACTGCACCGTTGCCCATACCGGACAACGATGGAGATATGAAGTTCTTAAGCGACGCTATTGGCAGTTACGTGGCATGGCCCACACACCTTGTTGCCCTCGAAAAAAAGATTCCCAAGGACAAATCAGTTACATCTCCCGAAAAGGTTTGTCACATTTATTGCCTAAGGTTTTTTATTTTTTCAGATTCAATAAACTAACATTTTACCTCATTTTTGTAGGTCCAAATAAATAAACCACCCCTACAGCCAAAAAAAGGCAGCAGACCTCAAAAATTGGAGGTTAATAGGGCTGCCAAACTACAAAGGCTGGAGGGTAATAAAGCTGCAAAACTTGCAGCAACAAAAAATCTGGATCGGGGAAAATCGGTCGCTGCTGCTGCTGCTCCTAATAAAAGTCAGCCACGCCTTGGTAAATACGGGGCGTGTCTTGACATCCAAATAAAAAGGAACATGGGCAGCAGCAACGATTCGCCCATTGTACAAATGAATCAAGACATCTTTGGAGATGAGTATATTGAATACCTCGAAAAGGAGCAAATGTACGATCTTCTCGAACATAAGGAGCTGAGTGTTACTGTAATCAGCTTGTACATAAGGTAAAAAATACTTTTAATTGCATTTATTTGTAATTAATTAAATGTATTGGTAATTAATCTAGTTTAAAATTTTCATTGAAGGTTTTTGTACGAGAAGGTCGTGTGCACGAGGAAACTGTCAAATAAATACTCATTCTTGTCTCCGCATAAGATGTCGATGTTCAAACTCGATCCAGACAATGTAAAACACGATGGAATTAAAGGAAGAATGGTGTCAGTACGTGCTTGGCATGAAAATTATTTGATTTTCTGGGAAATAGCTTGCTGCTGGGCAAGGGATCTGAATATTATATGGTAGCTAGTGCATATAATGTATATTCTGTTAGTTATTATATGTAAATGATCATAGGACACAATATATGCATATAATGTATTATAGTTATTATTGCTGTAAATGATCATAGTTATTATATGCATATAATGGATCTGTTAGTTATTATATAATGGATCTGAATGTAGGTAATTAGGTTGTAAATTAGGTTGTATATATGTATTTGAATGTAGTTACTTAGGTTGTAAATTACAGAGTTACATATATGTTAATAAAGTTAGTTGCATAAAAAAGCGCTCTAAAATGCACACCCATAACTCATATATGGGTTGGCATATTACAGCGCTTTCTCAAAAAAGCGCTGTAAAATGTGCATAACAAGCGCGCGTTGTATTTACATGTTTTATAGCGCTTTTTTAAAAGCGCTGTTGTATCATTTACAGCGCTCGTTTCCACAGCGCTTATTTTTTTGAAAAAGCGCTGTAAATGGCTTAAAAAAAGCGTTGTAAAAGCCGTTTTTTCGCGTAGTGAGCGCTATATTATACGTAAAAACATCATCAATGTTAACTTCATGTTGGTTCCATTGTATTCCATTAGTGACATAATTTATTGAGGTCTATTTATTTTCTTAAGTTTCAAGTACATGATCAATTCTTTTGAAATTGAAAATCAATTATGTTAGTCTTTTGGAATTTTCATATCCTCAATTGGACCACCTTTTTTTTTCAATTGACTTCTTTTCTTGTTTGAGGATTTTTTTTAATCTTTAGAATTGACTAGTCTCCTACGTTTCAAGCGCAATTGAGACTCATTTGTAATACTATATTGTCAGACATGAACATCTATTTTAATATAAGCATTTGCAATGGATATTAGTCTAACTTAACTTTGCAAATGAATTATGCTTTGAACTTCTAGTTCACATTGCTTTATATGAGGATCAATATAAGATAATAATATGTTTCAAGTAATTCATTTAAACTTCTTGTTCATATTTTCAATTGCTTGTTCTCCCCCCGTAATGTTGGAAAAATTAATTCATCAATTGATAATCAGTTTAATGGGCTATAAACAAGTCTCCAATTATTTGCTCATAATACTTTATAATAGATGGAGATTCATATCAAATATATTTTTCCAACATTCTTATAGGATTCATGTTAGTGTATTATATTGGAGCAATTCAATTCATCTTATAGGATTCATTAAGACAAGGAATATTAGGATTTAAACCTAAAATTTAAGGAGATGACTTACATATAGTAACTTGTTGGCTTGATGTGAATCAATATCTTAACATACATAATTCCACATTCCCAAAATAGAATTTAAAAGTTATGATCTCATAAGTATCGGTCATACAATTAACTTTAGATGTCTAAAGAATAGATCTTGAAGTCCATTTTGTTGGGTACGAACATATGTTAAAAGATGTTCAATATCAATTGACATACGATACTTATTAAATATTTTCTGGAAAATTTAGAAAATGAGCACTTAGGCAAATTAGTTGAGAAAACAATCTCACAAACTTTCTGGTTATGAGTTGCAATAAACATACATGTGACTATTTCGTTGATGCATCAATTTAAGTTAGAAAATATATAACTAGTCCACATGATCATAATCGATGTATTGACTCACAAATATCATCTTATATGTAATCCAGAAATGTGAGTGACTCATTTTCATTTTCTCAAATTATCAACTTCCTTCGAGAACTAATAATGCACAAAAGTTATTAAATTGAACAAACTTCTGCCCATATAAATTTGTAACATTTTTTTTTGTATCGTAATAGATTCAATATAGTCCAATCAGTCTTGCCAACAACAAATTTTAATATGATTTGTAAACTTCATATTTACAAAGATATGTGTTTCAATTATTCTAATCATTTTGAATCAATAATAAACAATCATATATTTATAAAACATTGTTTTTCAAATAAAACATATAATAAAAATATTTTAAATATATGATTTACTTTGTGGATTACTATACATATATCAAATTATACTCCTATGCAATCTAAGATCAACATTACTTAGATAACTGTCATAATAAAAATTTGAAATTAACAAGACTTCAATAATACCTCACATCTTACTACCCATTGCTCACATGTATAATTTATGAGACAAGTACTTACTACAAAGATAATACAATTTAAATTGACTTAAAAATTGCTCAAAATAATTTATAATATTTTATAAATGAGCATTATAATAACAATCAAAGTCAATAATCCAAATCAATAATATTTGACATAAGAATCAAGAAAATTAAGTCTAAATAATTCTACAATCATAACACTTTAATAGAAAAAATATTTTACATTTGTATTATCGCTATAAATTAGA
The DNA here is from genome assembly GCF_000331145.2 of Cicer arietinum. Lineage (NCBI taxonomy): Eukaryota > Viridiplantae > Streptophyta > Magnoliopsida > Fabales > Fabaceae > Cicer > Cicer arietinum. The sequence continues at coordinate 61,633,252 of NC_021165.2, read as the reverse complement.
ACTTTACGTACATAGAATATTTTAGGCTCAAATATTTAGGGTATTTGATTTAAATAGTAATGATTCTCGTTCAATACAACCAAATATTTATAAATTTCATAAAATAATTTTAAATTCAACATATCAGAAATATATTTTCATAAAATAAATTTTAAAGTGTTACTACAACAAATTCACAAAATATTTTTTGACTTAAATATTGACAATATACCATTTAAAATATATGTATGATTTTCAAATTTAATTAGCACCGAATATTTATAAATTACATACAAAAATTTCCAAATGCACGTAACAAGAATATATATAATATTATAATTGACATCTTTCAACCAAAAATTATCTTAGAATTTCAAGCATATATGAAAATATATTATACTTAGAAGAGTTAAACTTCTCTATCATTCATATCAGTTACTACATCATTCTATTCATACAAAAATCACTACACCGCTATTAGAAATAATAAAGATCATAATCACTCATCATACTCTGGAATTTTTTATCACCTTCACATGTAACTCATCAATACCACATAAATAATAATCTCTACTATATTAATTACTATAATCACAACAATGGTTGTACAAAAATAACATCAATCATTCACTTCAATCTATCATGTGGTATTTTATATTTTTAATCAATAATTTCTCTTTTGTTCAATGATAATTTGTGATCAATTTTTCAAAATATTTTTCTCAATTTGCTACTTTAGGAGCATATTTGAGTGATACAAAAATATATGTATTTTATCTTCTTTTTTTTTTTTAATTAATACTAAGATCAAATAAATCTTATAGGTGTCAATTGTGGTCTACATGTGTAGTTAATCAGAAACTCAACCACAAATCTTTTGCATTTGATAAATATTTTGCTACTTCAAGAGCATTTTCAAGGGACATAACAATCTTCTCTTAATTTTCTTTATTTCAAATCATATTAAGATCAAATAGGTCTTATATATTATTACCACTGAAGTAGCAATATCAATTTACAAGAAATGCCGGTTTGAAGTGTAAATTTACACTTTTAAAAATTCATATTAAAAACTTAAGAAAATAACTCAAGATTGATCTTGGTTGTGAAAATAGAAAACGGAGAACGTTCTTGGTTTATAACCAAAAAGGAGAACGTTCTTGGTTAGTTAAAATCAACAATTTAACTTATCTATTTAACTTGATAATCAAACAGAACAAAAGTAAATACATAAGGAAAGAGATACCATACAAGAATATATCATGATTCACCAAACTCGGGTTACGTCCAGTCCTCACAACTGTGAGATTTTCTACTAAGTGTTCAAACGAAGAATAATCTCAGTTTTACACCACCAGTTCAGATCAACCTTGATCTATTACAAAATTAAACTTTTCCACCCAGAAAGGAGTTCAAACAGGTCACCTATCAATCTTTAGATAGGATTTTACAATTCACCTTTTAACCTTAAAGGGATTTTTACAAAACTACTTAAACTATAAACAACCCTTATAGTTTTGAATTTACACAATAATGATTTAGAGAGATTGGTAGAATCTGAGTATGCTCAACTCGTGTTTGAAAATAGATTCTTGATAAAAGAAGTCAGGAATATGATCTAGATATATGAAGATGAAATCAGAACTGATTCTTTTGTATTTGAGAAGCTTTCAAGTGTGTAAGCGTATATGGTTGATGGATTTTCTTATTACTTGAAGCTCTACATTTTCCTTAAGCTTGGGGTTCCTTTTATAGGCTTTAGGATGTTTAATGACAGTCAAAAAGAGTCGTTGGAAGTGCTATTTCAGTCTTGAACAAATACCAGATTTTATGATTAAAAAATGTTCAAGTCTTTAAAGACTTTTGAGTTCTGTTTGACTGGTCTGGATTTTTTCATTCTTGGACATATATGATCTTGTTTAATGATCCTTTAATCTTTAGATATATGATTGATGAGATCAGTTTAATATAGTGTTTTGATTTGCACAAAACAGGATGAAGAATGATGATATAAGGCTGGAGAATGATGTAAAGCTGGAGAATGATGTTCAATAAGTTAGAGAATGTTCGTATCATTCTGGAATGATGACAGCATACTTGACGAATGATTGTTGATTATTATAGAGATAGTTGTTAATCATTGTGGAGAAAGAATTTTGTTGTTGAAGATCATGTGTAATATGCTAGAGAATGTTTATTAGTCTGGAGGCTGATGCTACACTGTTGGAGAATGATCATTTTACGTTCCTAGTATATGAACTGGAAATCCATTCGTAATTTGCAAGAGCTTTCCTTGCATTAAAAATTGATTTGATCTTGCTTGTTAATTATTGATGCTTAAATTTTACCTTTGTTAATCTTTTGGAGTAGATCTTTCTGGTATGATATTTGTGTACCAAAAATATTATTGTCTATCGCAATCCATCAACTTTGGAGATTAATCTTATTTTTTATTCTTGATGCATTATTGTGCTTTTGTTGATCATTTTCTCTTTGAATTTGTCCAAAATTATCTTGAGCATATAATTATGTTCCTTTGTAGTAAATATTGGGTAATTTGCAATGTAGATTGATGTACTTTCATTGCTCAGATCGATCTTAAACTAAAGAAGATTTTGTTCTTTGTAAACCAGAATGTTCTTGGATTAATGTTGTCAAAACCAGAACGTTTTTAGATTTAAAGCTGTGAAAAGGAGAATGTTCTTCCTTTTTCCAGACTTCAGTTTTAATAACCAGAACATTCTTCGTTTTTTAGACTGTTGTCCAGAATGTTGTCAAGAATGTTCTTCGTTCTTGATAGTCAAGTTGGAGAATGAGCAGTCTTGCTTGAACTTGATTGATTTATCGTAGTCAATAGCTTTTCTACTATGTATTTTGAATTGATTCTTTGCTGAAATGAATCATTTATATTTCTTGAAGAGTACAAATCACATGATTGTGAAATATAGAAATGATGATTGTGAAATCCAGGGGCAACTTCTTCTTCAACAAAGGAGATCATTTGTTCTTGGAATATCAGAACTGTGGAGAACGTTCTCCGTTTTCTAGACTTCTGTCAAAAACATTCTCCATTTTGTCTTTGTATTTTTGCTTTCTTTTCAAATGATCTTACTTCTGATTTATAGCATAGTAAGATTATTGATTGTTGTATTTGATCACATTCTTCATGAAGATGTTATCTTCAAGATGTAATCGTCATTCTCTTGAATGATCGATATATGACACATTTCTTTTGAGATTATTTCATTATTGAGTTGATACTTATGCACTTTGATGAAGTGAATGACTTCTTGTTTGTTCACTTATGCAATTAATGTTCCTTAAACAAAACTCAAGTGCAATTATTAGTAGACCACCATTCATAAAACTTAATCTTTTATTTCATAAAATTTATTGTCATTAAAACATACATCAAAAATATTTTTACATCAACAATCACGGATATAAAAGTCAATTTCTTCAAGAGCTCAACCACTAAATAATGACCAAGAAAATCATACTTTGAACAATCCAACATAGATGCTTTAGTATTAAATTTCTAATTCTTCAAGAACTATGTAAAAAACTTCATAAAAGGTGATTGAAAATATAAAAGGTTTTATGTGTAATTGCAGTTTTGGTCTTTTATTTTTATCAATTCACTAAATTGGTTCTCTTATTTTAAAATTCGACAATTTTGGTCACTCTTTAAGATTTTCTAACTAAAAATTAGTGATTGAACATATTTTAAAGATATAACATACAATCTCGTGGTATAGAATTATCTGAATGTATTAATTGTTTATACATTATTAATTAAATTACAAAAATTAATAATTTCATAAGTTGAAATTGGAAAATTTAGAAGTTTTTATTGAAATTTCACGAGTATTAATTATTCAAAATCATTTTATCATATGTCACATCATTTAAAATATGTCAGCTCGTAATATTTTTTAATTAAAAAATACGAGAGATCAAAATTATTTAATTTTAAAATAGGATGACTAATTTTGTGAATTAGGTAAAAATAAAAGGACTAAAATTACGATCAAACCAAAAGTTGGTTTAATCAAATGAAGTTTATTTCATCTTGAAGAAAGTAGAAATACATATAATGCACTTTATTAGTTGAGCCACCATTATATCGGATACGAATTTGGAATTATTTAATATACATCACACATTAATGTATTTGACTCCTCGAAAGTGAACAATTTATTTTAGAAAATAAAGTGAAATTACTCACATATTACCCACAAGCAACTGGTCATAGTTAATTCGCTCGTAGACAAATATTTCCCACGGAAAAATAGTGGGATACACTTACTTAAAAAATGTATGTGGATAGTATGACTCACCGAGTATCTGTGAGTAAAGTTACTCATAAATTTTGTGTGGGTAAAGACGTAGATATTTACCTACGACAAAGTCACGAGTAACATTACTCACGGATATGGGTGGGAATAGGTAAGGCCAGACCAGACCAGACTTTGAAATGTCTGAACTTGGTCTACAATTAATTTTTTAGGCCTACGGCATATCATATGCTTTTTTTCGGTATGACCTGACATTTTTAAAAGTCTTGTCTGACCTGAAAGCCTATTTAAAAGCCTTGTTAACATTAAAATATTTAAATATTATATTTTACATATCTATATATATTAAACAAAAAATGATTTTTCTAACAAAATGATTTTAAAAAAATCTAAAACAAACATCATTTAAACCTTAAAAAATGATTTTTGGTTTTAAATAATAGATTTTTTTTTCCTGAAACAAATGCACAGATTATTACATTTCAAACGAATATGGAATGATTATCGAATATAGAATCGCTATTGAATATGGAACGTCTACCAAATATGGAACGACTACTGAGTGATTGCCTAATTGATAAAATTTAAAACAGGAAATAATATTATTAATAAATAATAAAAAAATAACATTAATAAATAATAAAATATATATAGGTCGTTAGACCTAATAAGTTTTTTTATAAGTCTGAGCCTAACCTATTTAAATAAATATGTTTTACAAATAGTCTGAACCTAATCTTTTTATTAAATAGGTCAGGCCAGACCATCAGTAGGCCAGACCATAGACCCCCGACGGACGGTCTAGTCTATTATCATCCCTACTCATGGACAATCCTTGAAAATTTCTATTGTTTTCTATTTGATATTTATAATTTTATCTATGATATATCCGTGGGTAAATTAATCACGGAAGAAGGATAATAACATTCAAATTATGTATCGTTTACTCATGAAATTTTCGTGGGTGATGAAAAATGATTTTCAATTTTTTTTAGTGCTTGTTGTATTTTTTTTAATGTTTTTAAAATAAATTATATGCATAACAAAACATCATTGTCAAAATAAAGTGAAGTATTATGTAAATATTGTTGTCAAAATATACACAATGATTGTCGCAAGTATCAAAATAAGGACAATTTACATTATCATAAGTCTCAAAATAAGCATACTTTCATTACCATAAGTTTCAAAGTACACATAACGACACTATCATAATATATATATATAGATAATTCCTACAAGTCTAAGCAAAAGATGTAGTCATAACTACTAAATGAAACTGACATATAAATCAGTATTACTCATCATCGTCATCATCGTTAGACTCATTCTCATCATAATCTAGATGACGTTGACGACGAGAGACTCAACTTGTATGGAAGCAACACTTTTTGTCAATGTTGCTAGCTGCATCAGAAGCTTTGTAGTGCGCTGCTCTGTTTGTTGAACTTCCTCTTGTCTATGTTGCTATGCTTTTCTTAGCTCATCATGTGTCTTTCAGGCCTCATATTCCGCCTCTTTTGCTCGCTCCTCAAATGTTGTTATTTGTGCAACTATCTCGTTAGAGTGCTGAGACAAGACATTGGTGGAACCTTTAGATGGACGATAATCTGGGACTAGATTTGCAACATATGGTCTATAAAGCGATGATCTATCAAAGGCACCATAGATACGCCATTTATTCTTTCCCCCAAAAGATTAAACCCACATGTCTAAGCGTGCTTCCACATTAACCACTTGGCTAAAACTATTAGATGTTTCCCCACCTTTAGGGGAATGCTGCACAAGAAGGATTAAACTACAAGAGTTAGGGATTTTCAAGTTCTTACCTGTGAAACAATGAATTGGAGATGTTAGGGATTTCAAAAACAAAACGAGAGAATGAGTTATCACTACTTACCTACGGCAAATTTTATCTTTACCCACGGACTGTCCATAGGTAACGTAAAATTACGCACGGATTACCCACGAACACGAGTTCCTAGCTAAATCGCTCGTAGGAAAATATTTACCGACAGACAAGCCGTGGGACACACTTACTTAAGGATTTTCCGTGGGTAATATGACCCACTGAGTCTCCGTGAGTAACGTTACTCATAGATTTTCCGTATATAAAATAGTAGATACTTATCGACGGAAAAGTCGTAAGTTACATTACCCACGGACCATCTGTGACAAAGTCTACTATTTTATATTTGATATTGATAATTTTATCCATGAATTGTTCGTGGGTAATGAAAAAATGATTTTAATTTTATTTTTGTTTTTTTACAGTTTCCTGTATTTTTAATATATATTTAAAATTAATTGTAAGCATATTAAACATCATTGTTAAAACAAAGTGAAATATTATGTAAATAGTGTTTTCAAAATACACATTCTGACTTCCAAAAGTCTCAAAATAAGGACAATTGTTACTGCAATAAGTTTCAAAATAAGCACATTGTTATTGCCATAAGTTTCAAAATACACATAACGACACTATCATAGAAATATATATAGATAATGCCTACAAGTCTAAACAAAATAAGTAGTCATAACTACTTACGAAACTGAAACTGAAACCAGTATTACTCCTCGCCGTCATCATCATTAGACTCATCCTCGTCATAATCTGGATGACGACGACGACAGGATGACTCAGCCTGTATGGAAGCAACACTTTTTGCCAATGTTGCTAGCTGCATTTGTAGTTTTGTAGTGCGTTGCTCTGTCTGTTGAACTTCCTCTTGTCGACGTTGCTCAACTTTCCTTAGCTCCTCCCGCGCCTCTCGTGCCTCGTGCTCTGCCGCTTTTGCTCGCTCCTCAAATGCTGCTATCTGTGCAGCTATCTCGTTAGATTGTTGAGACAAGAAATTGGCGCAACCTCTAGATGGACGAGAATCTGGAACTAGACTTGCGACACCTGGTCTATAAAGCGAGGATCTATCTCCAGCACCATAGATCCTCCCTTTATTCTTCCCCCAACAGATTGGACCCACATGTCTAAGCGAGCTTCC
>NC_021165.2:61624733-61625958 GCF_000331145.2 Cicer arietinum | reverse complement strand
ACCTAACTCTTCAGCCTTACAAAAAATAAACAACAACAGAATCGTGAACAAAATGAGAGTCAAATTTCGCCAGAAAAGAAAAACAACAAAATATTTTAGCAAAATAACTCTGCATTTTGAAACAGCAACACAACAAAACAATAAAAATAGCAAATAGTAGACATGTGCTGGAGTCAAACATTAAATGGTTATACAGTGAAGACTTTGACATAGAAAGCGTACCATCCGAATGATATGTTCAGCAATGGATATAGATCCACTTGTATGGACAGCTCCTCCTTTAGAAGAAGCACGGTTTTTCTTAGCTCGATTTGATATCTCCTTATACGACGGATCCATCCATATCTTCTCAAGATGATTCCAAACATTTTCTCCCATCCAAGTTGGACACTTGCACTTCTTTCTCGCTTGCATCAACATATCAGAAAGACGCATTGATCCTTTTGTATTGAAGATATTCTTAATTTGAAAATTGTGCTCAGGCAACCAATCAACTTTTTCCTGCAATATTATATTACAAATAAATTATAATATATTAATTAGTATCCACACATTAGTTGAACTCATTAACAAGATATATAACTTAATCTTACACCAAATTTGTCGAACCAATGTTCCAAAGTTAATTTTGGGATTGCTCTCCAGCTAGGATATGGATCAACATATTGTGATGTAATGACTGAGGTGAGGGCTCTCGAGGCCACCCTACACGGTAACCACATCCACACATTAGTTGAACTCATTAACAAGATATATAACTTAATCTTACACCAAATTTGTCGAACCAATGTTCCAAAGTTAATTTTGGGATTGCTCTCCAGCTAGGATATGGATCAACATATTGTGATGTAATGACTGAGGTGAGGGCTCTCGAGGCCACCCTACACGGTAACCACATGTAAACAATTTTTTTAAAAACATCAATTTTCTAAAAATAACTTGAAACGTACCATAATCCTCATGTAGTAATGAAAAGTTAATCAGAATTTGTTACATACCCTCGACCATCCGGCCATATCATTGTTCTCCCATCAGGCGAAACCCCATGACTAGAATTGGAGCATTGTGACCCTTAAGTCTTATTACCAATAACAACATGTGTTGAAGGTGGTGGGTTAGCTGAAATTGAAGTATGTCGTGAGGCAACAAATGTTAATGGTTGTGACGGTGAATGATCAGCAATCGGGGAAATGTTGTCTTCTGGGACAAAACTCGGTGTGGGCAT